>NC_044552.1:101722665-101795829 GCF_007565055.1 Rhinopithecus roxellana | reverse complement strand
GGTGAAAAAGGAAATATCCTCCCATAATAACTAAAGAGAAGCTTTCTGGGAAACTGCGTTGTAATGTGTGAATGCAACTCACAGAGTTACACGTTTCTCCTCAGTGATCAGTTTGTTAACACAGTTTTCTGGAAAACTGCAATTAGATACTTCATAGCGCAATGAACCTTGCGGTGACAAAGGAAATATCCACAGATGAAAACTACAAAGAAGCTTTCTTAGAAACTTCTTGGTGATGTGTGAATTCATCTCGCAGAGTTACACTTATATTTCTTGGAGCATCCCATTGACACTGTCTTTGAGGAATCTGATAACGGCTTCATTGGATCGCATTGAGGCCTACGCTGATAAAGGAAATTTTCAATCCGTCAAAACGTGAAAGAAGCTTTCTGAGAAACGTCTTTCTGATCTGTGAGTTCATCTCCCAGACTTTTAACTTAGACTTCAGGAAGCAGTTTGCTAACACTCTTTTCGTGGAATCTGTAATGTGATATTTGGGAGCCCACGGGGGCCCATGGTGAAAATGGAAATATCCTCACATAATAACTAGAGAGAAGCTTTCTGAGAGATTCCTTTCTGATGTGTGGCTTCATCACACAGAGTTCCACCCTTCCCTTCTTGGAACAGTTTGCTAACAATGTTGTCGTGGATTCTGCAAAGGTATATTTTGGAACTCATTGAGGGCTATGGTAAAAAAGAAAATATCCTCCCATAATAACTAAAGAGACGCTTTCTGGGAAACTGCATTGTAATGTGTGAAAGCAAGTCACAGAGTTACACGTTTTTCCTCAGTGATCAGTTTGTTAACACAATTTTCTGGAAATCTGCAATTAGATACTTCATAGCGCAATGAACCTTACGGTGACAAAGGAAATATCCACAGATGAAAGCTAGAAAGAAGCTTTCTTAAAACTTCTTGGTGATGTGTGAATTCATCTCACAGAGTTACACTTATGTTTCTTGGAGCAGTTCATTAACACTGTCTTTGAGGAATCTGAGAACGGCTTCATTGTATCGCATTGAGGCCTACGCTGAGAAAGGAAATTTCATCCGTTCAAAACGTGAAAGAAGTTTTCTGAGAAACGTCTTTCTAATCTGTGAGTTCATCTCACAGACTTTTAACTTAGAATTCAGGAAGCAGATTGCTAACACTCTTTTCGTGGAATCCGTAATGTAATATCTCTGAGCCCACGGGGGCCCATGGTGAAAATGGAAATAACCTCACATAATAACTAGAGAGAAGCTTTCTGAGAGATTCCTTTCTGATGTGTGACTTCATCACACAGTGTTCCACCCTTCCCTTCTTGGAACGGTTTGCTAACACTGTTGCCGTGGATTCTGCAAAGGTATATTTGGGAGCTCATTGAGGGCTACGGTGAAAAAGGAAATATCCTCACATAATAACTAAAGAGAAGCTTTCTGAGAAACTGCATTACCATGTGTGAATGCAACTCATAGAGTTACACGTTTCTCCTCGGTGATCAGTTTGTTAACACAGTTTTCTGGAAGTCTGCAATTAGATATTTCATAGCGCAATGAACCTCACGGTGACAAAGGAAATATACACGGATGAAAACTAAAAAGAAGCTTTCTTAGAAACTTCTTGCTGATGTGTGAATTCATCTCACAGAGTTACACTTATGTTTCGTTTAGCAGTCCATTAACATTGTCTTTGAGGAATTCGAGAACGGCTTCTTTGGATCTCATTGAGGTCTACACTGATAAAGGAAATTTCATCGTTCAAAACGTGAAAGAAGCTTTCTGAGAAATTTCTTTCTGATCTGAGTTCATCTCACAGACTTATAACTTAGACTTCAGGAAGCAGTTTGCAAACACTCTTTTCTTGGAATCTGTAAAGTGATATTTGAGATCCCATAGGGGCCCATGTTGAAAAAGGAAATATCCTCACATAATAACTAGAGAGAAGCTTTCTGAGAGATTCCTTTCTTATGTGTGGCTTCATCACGCAGAGTTCCACCCTTCCCTTCTTGGAACAGTTTGCTAACACTGTTGTCGTGGATTTTGCAAAGGTATATTTGGGAGCTCATTGAGGGCTAAGGTGAAAATGGATATATCCTCACATAATAATTAAACAGAAGCTGTCTGAGAAACTGCATTGCCATATGTGAATGCAACTCACAGAGTTACACATTTCTCTTCAGGGATCAGTTTGTTAACACAGTTTTCTGGAAATCTGCAATTCGATACTTCACAGCGCAATGAACATTACGGTGACAAAGGAAATATCCAGAGATGAAAGCTGAAAAGAAGCTTTCTTAGAAACTTCTTGGTGATGTGTGAATTCATCTCACAGAGTTACACTTATGTTTCGTGGAGCAGTCCATTAACAATGTCTTTGAGGAATCTGAGAACGGCTTCTTTGGATTGATTCAGGCCTACGCTGATAAAGGAAATTTCATGCATTCAACACGTGAAAAAAGCTTTCTGAGAAACTTCGTTGTGATCTGTGAGTTCATCTCACAGACTTATAACTTAGACTTCAGGAAGCAGTTTGCTAACACTCTTTTCGTGGAATCTGTAATGTGATATTTGGGAGCCCACGGGGGCCCATGGTGAAAATGGAAATATCCTCACATAATAACTAGAGAGAAGCTTTCTGAGAGATTCCTTTCTGATGTGTGGCTTCATCACACAGAGTTCCACCCTTCCCTTCTTGGAACAGTTTGATAACAATGTTGTCGTGGATTCTGCAAACTATATTTGGGAACTCATTGAGGGCAATGGTAAAAAAGGAAATATCCTCCCATAATAACTAAAGAGACGCTTTCTGGAAAACTGCATTGTAATGTGTGAATGAAAGTCACAGAGTTACACGTTTTTCCTCAGTGATCAGTTTGTTAACACAATTTTCTGGAAATCTGCAATTAGATACTTCATAGCGCAATGAACCTTATGGTGACAAAGGAAATATCCACAGATGAAAGCTAGAAAGAAGGTTTCTTAAAACTTCTTGGTGATGTGTGAATTCATCTCACAGAGTTACACTTATGTTTCTTGGAGCAGTTCATTAACACTGTCTTTGAGGAATCTGAGAACGGCTTCATTGGATCGCATTGAGACCTACGCTGATAAAGGAAATTTCATCCGTTCAAAACGTGAAAGAAGCTTTCTGAGAAACGTCTTTCTGATCTGTGAGTTCATCTCACAGACTTTTAAAATAGAATTCAGGAAGCAGATTGCTAACACTCTTTTCGTGGAATCTGTAATGTAATATCTGGGAGCCCACGGGGGCCCATGGTGAAAATGGAAATAACCTCACATAATAACTAGAGAGAAGCTTTCTGAGAGATTCCTTTCTGATGTGTGGCTTCATCACACAGTGTTCCACCCTTCCCTTCTTGGAACAGTTTGCTAACACTGTTGCCGTGGATTCTGCAAAGGTATATTTGGGAGCTCATTGAGGGCTACGGTGAAAAAGGAAATATCCTCACATAATAACTAAAGAGAAGCTTTCTGAGAAACTGCATTGCCGTGTGTGAATGCAACTGACAGAGTTACACGTTTCTCTTCAGTGATCAGTTTGTTAACACATTTTTCTGGAAATCTGCAATTAGATACTTCATAGCGCAATGAACCTTACGGTGACAAAGGAAATATCCACAGATGAAACTAGAAAGAAGCTTTCTTAGAAAGTTCTTGGTGATGTGTGAATTCATCTCACTGAGTTTCATTTATGTTTCGTGGAGCAGTCCATTAACACTGTCTTTGAGGAATCTGAGAACGGCTTCTTTGGATCGTATTGAGGCCATCCCTGATAAAGGAAATTTCGTCCGTTCAAAACGTGAAAGAAGCTTTCTGAGAAACGTCTTTCTGATCTGTGAGTTCATCTCACAGACTTATAACTTAGACTTCAGGAAGCAGTTTGCTACCACTCTTTTCGTGGAATCTGTAAGTGATATTTGGGAGACAATAGGGGCCCATGGTGAAAAAGGAAATATCCTCACATAAAAACTGGAGAGAAGCTTTCGGAGAGATTCCTTTCTGATGTGTGGCTTCATCACACAGAGTTCCACCCTTCCCTTCTTGGAACAGTTTGCTAACACTGTTGTCGTGGATTCTGCAAAGGTATATTTGGGAGCTCATTGCGGGCTATGGTGAAAAAGGAAATATCCTCACATAACAACTAAAGAGAAGCTTTCTGAGAAACTGCATTGCCATGTGTGAATGCAAATCACAGACTTACACGTTTCTGCTCAGTGATCAGTTTGTTAACACAGTTTTCAGGAAATCTGCAATTAGATTCTTCATAGCACAATGAAACTTTCGGTGACAAAGGAAATATCCACAGATGAAAACTAAAAAGAATCTTTCTTAGAAACTTCTTTATGATGTGTGAATTCATCTCACAGAGTTACACTTATGCTTCTTGGAGCAGTCCATTAACACTGTCCTAGAGGAATCTGAGAACGGCTTCTTTGGATCGCATTAAGGGCTACGCTGATAAAGGAAATTTCATCCGTTCAAAACCTGAAAGAAGCTTTCTGAGAAACGTCTTTCTGATCTCTGAGTTCATCTCACAGACTTATAACTTAGACTGCAGGAAGCAGTTTGCTTACACTCTTTTCGTGAAATCTGTAAAGTGATATTTGGGAGCCCATAGGGGCCCATGGTGAAAAAGGAAATATCCTCACATAATAACTAGAGAGAAGCTTTCTGAGAGATTCCTTTCTGATGTGTGGCTTCATCACACAAAGTTCAACCCTTCACTTCTTAGAACAGATGCTAACACTGTTGTCGTGGATTCTGCAAAGGTATATTGGGAGCTCATTGAGAGCTATGGTGAAAAAGGAAATATCCTCACATAATAACTAAAGAGAAGCTTTCTGAGAAACTGCATTGCCATGTGTGAATGCAACTCACAGAGTTACACGTTTCTCTTCAGTGATCAGTTTTTTAACACAGTTTTCTGGAAATCTGCAATTCGATACTAAATAGCGCCCTGAACCTTACGGTGACAAAGGAAATATCCACAGATGAAAACTAGAAAGAAGCTTTCTTAGAAACTTCTTGGTGATGTGTGAATTCATCTCACAAATTTACACTTATGTTTCTTGGAGCAGTCCATTAAAACTGTCTTTGAGGAATCTGAGAACGGCTTCTTTGGATCGCATTGAGGCCTACGCTGATAAAGGAAATTTCATCCGTTCAAAACGTGAAAGAAGCTTTCTGAGAAACGTCTTTCGGATCTCTGAGTTCACCTCACAGACTTATAACTTAGACTGCAGGAAGCAGTTTGCTTACACTCTTTTCGTGGAATCTGTAAAGTGATATTTCGGAGCTGTAGGGGCCCATGGTGAAAAAGGAAATATCCTCACATAATAACTAGAGAGAAGCTATCTGAGAGATTTCTTTCTGATGTGCGGCTTCATCACACAGAGTTCTTCCCTTCCCTTCTTGGAACAGTTTGCTAACACTGTTGTCGTGGATTCTGCAAAGGTATATTTGGGAGCTCATTGAGGGCTATGGTGAAAAAGGAAATATCCTCACATAATAACTAACGAGAAGCTTTCCTAGAAACTGCATTGCCATGTGTGAATGCAACTCACAGAGTTACATGTTTCTCTTCAGTGATCAGTTTTTTAACACAGTTTTCTGGAAATCTGCAATTTGATACTTCATAGCGCACTTCAGTGATCAGTTTTTTAACACAGTTTTCTGGAAATCTGCAATTTGATACTTCATAGCGCAATGAACCTTAGGGTGACAAAGGAAATATCCACAGATGAAAACTAGAAAGAAGCTTTCTTAGAAACTTGGTTATGATGTGTGAATTCATCTCACAGAGTTACACTTATGTTTCTTGGAGCAGTCCATTAACACTGTTCTTGAGTAATCTGAGAACGGCTTCTTTGGATCGCATTGAGGCCTATGCTGATAAAGGAAATTTCATCCGTTCAAAACGTGAAAGAAGCTTTCTGAGAAACGTCTTTCTGATCTGTGAGTTCATCTCACAGACTTATAACTTAGACTTCAGGAAGCAGTTTGCTAACACTCCTTTCATGGAATCTGTAAAGTGATATTTGGGAGCCCATAGGAGCCCATGGTGAAAAAGGAAATATCCTCACATAATAGCTAGAGAGAAGCTTTCTGAGAGATTCCTTTCTGATGTGTGGCTTCATCACACAGAGGTCCACCTTTCCCTTCTTGGAACAGTTTGCTAACACTGTTGTCGTGGATTCTGCAAAGGTATATTTCGGAGCTCATTGAGGGCTATGGTGTAAAAGGAAATATCCTCACATAATAAATAAAGAGAAGCTTTCTGAAAAAATGCATTGCCATGTGTGAATGCAACTCAGAGAGTTACACGTTTCTCTTCAGTGATTAGTTTGTTAACACAGTTTTCTGGAAATCTGCAATTCGATAGTTCATAGCCGCAATGAACCTTACGGTGACAAAGGAAATATCCACAGATGAAACCTAGAAAGAAGCTTTTTAGAAACTTCTTCGTGATGTGTGAATTCATCTCACAGAGTTACACTTATGTTTCGTTTAGCAGTCCATTAACATTGTCTTTGAGGAATTCGAGAACGGCTTCTTTGGATCTCATTGAGGTCTACGCTGATAAAGGAAATTACATGATTTCAACACGTGAAAAAAGCTTTCTGAGAAACTTCTTTCTGATCTGTGAGTTCATCTCACAGACTTATAACTTAGACTTCAGGAAGCAGTTTGCGAACATTCTTTTCGTGGAATCTGTAAAGTGATATTTGGGAGACCATAGGGGCCCAAGGTGAAAAAGGAAATATCCTGACACAATAACTAGAGAGAAGCTTTTTGAGAGATTTCTTTCTGATGTGCGGCTTCATCACACAGAGTTCCACCCTTCCCTTTTTGGAACAGTGTGCTAACACTGTTGTCGTGGATTCTGCAAAGGTATATTTGGGAGTTCATTGAGGGCTATGGTGAAAAAGGAAATATCCTCACATAATATAACTAAAGAGAATCTTTCTGAGAAACTGCATTGCCATGTGTGAATGCAACTCACAGAGTTACACGTTTCTCTTCAGTGATCACTTTGTTAACACATATTTCTGGAAAACTGCAATTAGATACTTCATAGCACAATGAACCGTACGGTGACAAAGGAAATATCCAGAGATGAAAACTAGAAAGAAGCTTTCATAGAAACTTCTTGGTGATGTGTGAATTTATCTCACAGAGTTACACTTATGATTCGTGGAGCAGTCCATTAACACTGTCTTTGAGGAATCTGAGAACGGCTTCTTTGGATCGCATTGAGGCCTACACTGATAAAGGAAATTTCATCGTTCAAAACGTGAAAGAAGCTTTCTGAGAAATTTCTTTCTGATCTGAGTTCATCTCACAGACTTATAACTTAGACTTCAGGAAGCAGTTTGCAAACACTCTTTTCTTGGAACCTGTAAAGTGATATTTGAGATCCCTTAGGGGCCCATGTTGAAAAAGGAAATATCCTCACATAATAACTAGAGAGAAGCTTTCTGAGAGATTCCTTTCTTATGTGTGGCTTCATCACACAGAGTTCCACCCTTCCCTTCTTGGAACAGTTTCCTAACACTGTTGTCGTGGATTTTGCAAAGGTATATTTGGGAGCTCATTGAGGGCTATGGTGAAAAAGGATATATCCTCACATAATAATTAAACAGAAGCTGTCTGAGAAACTGCATTGCCATATGTGTATGCAACTCACAGAGTTACACATTTCTCTTCAGGGATCAGTTTGTTAACACAGTTTTCTGGAAATCTGCAATTCGATACTTCATAGCGCAATGAACATTACGTGACAAAGGAAATATCCAGAGATGAAAGCTGAAAAGAAGATTTCTTAGAAACTTCTTGGTGATGTGTGAATTCATCTCACAGAGTTACACTTATGTTTCGTGGAGTCCATTAACACTGTCTTTGAGGAATCTGAGAACAGCTTCTTTGAATCGCATTGAGGCCTACGCTGATAAAGGAAATTTCATCCGTTCAAAACGTGAAAGAATCTTTCTGAAAAACTTCTTTCTGATCTGTGAGTTCATCTCACAGGCTTATAACTTAGACTTCAGGAAGCAGTTTGCTAACACTCTTTTTGTGGAATCTGTAAAGTGATATTTGTGAGCCCATAGGGGCCCATGGTGAAGAAGGAAATATCCTCACATAATAACTACTGGGAAGCATTCTGAGAGATTCCTTTCTGATGTGCGGCTTCATCACACAGAGTTCCACCCTTCCCTTCTTGGAACGGTTTGCCAACACTGTTTTCGTGGATTCTGCAAAGGTATATTTGAGAGCTCATTGAGGGCTACGGTGAAAAAGGAAATACACTCACATAATAACTAAAGAGAAGCTTTCTGGGAAACTGCATTGCCATGTGTGAATGCAACTCACAAAATTACACGTTTCTCTTCAGTGATCAGTTTGTTAACACAGTTTTCTGGAAATCGGCAATTTGATACTTCATAGCGCAATGAAACTTATGGTGACAAAGGAAATATCCTCAGATGAAAACTAGAAAGACTCTTTCTTAGAAACTACTTGGTGATGAGTGAATTCATCTCACAGATTTACACTTATGTTTCGTGGAGTCCATTAACACTGTCTTTGAGGAATCTGAGAAGGGCTTCTTTGAATCGCATTGAGGCCTACGCTGATAAAGGAAATTTCATTGTTCAAAACGTGAAAGAAGCTTTCTGAGAAACTTCTTTCTGATCTGTGAGTTCATATCACAGGCTTATAACTTAGACTTCAAGAAGCAGTTTGCTAACACTCTTTTTGTCGAGTCTGTAAAGTGATATTTGGGAGCCCATAGGGGCCCATGGTGAAGAAGGAAATATCCTCACATAATAACTACAGAGAAGCATTCTGAGAGATTCCTTTCTGATCTGCGGCTTCATCACACAGAGTTCCACACTTCCCTTCTTGGAACAGTTTGCTAACACTGTTTTCGTGGATTCTGCAAATGTATTTTTGAGAGCTCATTGAGGGCTATGGTGAAAAAGGAAATATCCTCACATAATAACTAAAGAGAAGCTTTATGAGAAACTGCATTGCCATGTGTGAATGCAACTCACAGAGTTACACGTTTCTCTTCAGTGATCAGTTTGTTAACACAGTTTTCTGGAAATCTGCAATTAGATACTTCAAGGCGCAATGAAACTTACGGTGACAAAGGAAATATCCACAGATGAAAACTAGAAAGAAGCTTTCTTAGAAACTTCTTCGTGATGTGTGAATTCATCTCACAGAGTTACACTTATGTTTCTTGGAGCAGTCCATTCACACTTTCTTTGAGGAATCTGAGAACGTCTTCTGTGGATCGCATTGAGGCCTTCGCTGATAAGGGAAACTTCATCCATTCAAAACGTAAAAGAAGCTTTGTGAGAAACTTCTTTCTGATCTGTGAGTTCATCTCACAGACTTATAACTTAGACTGCAGGAAGCAGTTTGCTAACCCTCTTTTCCTGGAATCTGTAAAGGGATATTTGGGAGCCCATAGGGGCCCATGGTGAAAAAGGAAATATCCTCACATAATAACTAGAGAGAAGCTTTCTGAGAGATTCCTTTCTGACGTGTGGCTTCATTACACAGGTTTCAACACTTCACTTCTTGGAACAGTTTGCTAACACTGTTGTCGTGGATTCTGCAAAGGTATTTTGGGAGCTCATTGAGAGCTCTGCTGAAAAAGGAAATATCCTCACATAATAACGAAAGAGAAGCTTTCTGAGAAACTGCATTGCCATGTGTGAATGCAACTCAAAGAGTTACACGTTTCTCTTCAGTGATCAGTTTGTTAATACAGTTTTCTCGAAATCTGAAATTCGATACTTCATAGCGCAATGAACCTAACGGTGACAAAGGAAATATCCACAGATGAAAACTAGAAAGAAGCTTTCTTTGAAACTTCTTGGTGATGTGTGAATTCATCTCACAGAGTTACACTTAGGTTTCCTGGAGCAGTCCATTACCACTGTCTTTGAGGAATCTGAGACTGCTTCTTTGGATCGCATTGAGGCCTTCGCAGATAAAGGAAATTTCATCCTTTCAAAACTTGAAAGAAGCTTTCTGAGAAACTTCTTTCTGATCTGTGAGTTCATCTCACAGACTTATAACTTAGATTTCAGGAAGCAGTTTGGTAACACTCTTTTCGTGGCATCTGTAAAGTGATATTTGGGAGCCCGTAGGTGCCCGTGGTGATAAAGGAAATATCCTCACATAATAAATAGAGAGAAACTTTCTGACAGATTCCATTCTGATGTGTGGCTTCATCACACAGAGTTCAACCCTTCACTTTTTGGAATAGTTTGCTAACACTGTTGTCGTGGATTCTGCAAAGGTATATAGGGAGCTCATTGAGAGCTATGGTGAAAAAGGAAATATCCTCACATAATAACTAAAGAGAAGCTCTCTGAGAAACTGCATTGCCATGTGTGAATGCAACTCACAGAGTTACACGTTTCTCTTCACTGATCAGTTTGTTAACTCAGTTTTCTGGAAATCTGCAATTAGATACTTCAGAGCCCAATGAACTTTTCGGTGACAAAGGAAATATCCACAGATGAAAACTAAAAAGAAGCTTTCTTAGAAACTTCCTGGTGATGTGTGAATTCATCTCACAGAGCTACACTTATGTTTCGTGGAGTCCATTAACACTGTCTTTACGGAATCTGAGAAAGGCTTCTTTGAATCGCACTGAGGCCTACGCTGATAAAGGAAATTTCATCGTTCAAACGTGAAAAAAGCGTTCTGAGAAACTTCTTTCTGATCTGTGAGTTCATCTCACAGGCTTATAACGTAGACTTCAGGAAGCAGTTTGCTAACCCTCTTTTCATGGAATCTGTAAAGTGATAATTGGGAGACCATAGGGGCCCATGGTGAAAAAGGAAATATCCTCACATAATAACTGCAGAGAAGCATTCTGAGAGATTCCTTTCTGATGTGCGGCTTCATTACACAGAGTTCCACCCTTCCCTACTTGGAACAGTTTGCCAACACTGTTTTCGTGGATTCTGCAAAGGTATATTTGAGAGCTCATTGAGGGCTATGGTGAAAAAGGAAATACCCTCACATAATAACTAAAGAGAAGCTTTCTGAGAAACTGCATTGCTATGTGTGAATTCAACTCACAGAGTTACACGTTTCTCTTCAGTGATCAGTTTGTTAACACAGTTTTCTGGAAAGCTGCAATTAGATACTTCATAGCGCAATGAACCTTACGATGACAAAGGAAATATCCACAGATGAAAACTAGAAAGAAGCTTTCTTAGAAACTTCTTGGTGATGTGTGAATTCATCACACAGAGTTACACTTATGTCTCTTGGAGCAGTCCATTAACACTGTCTTTGAGGAATCTGAGAACGGCTTCTTTGGATCGCATTGAGGCCTACGCTGATAAAGGAAATTTCATCCGTTCAAAACGTGAAAGAAGCTTTCTGAGAAACTTCTTTCTGATCTGTGAGTTCATCTCACAGACTTATAACTTAGACTGCAAGTAGCAGTTTGCTTACACTCTTTTCGTGGAATCTATAAAGTCTTATTTGGGAGCCCTTAGAGGCCCATGGTGAAAAAGGAAATATCCTAACGTAATAACTAGAGAGGAGCTTTCTGAGAGATTCCTTTCTGATGTGTGGCTTCATCACACAGAGTTCCACCCTTCCCTTCTTGGAACCGTTTGCTAACACTGTTGTCATGGATTCTGCAAAGGTATATTTGGGAGCTCATTGAGGGCTATGGTGAAAAACGAAATAACCTCACATAATAACAAAAGAGAAGCTTTTTGAGAAACTGCATTGCCATGTGTGAATGCAACTCACAGAGTTACACGTTCCTCTTCAGAGATCAATTTGTTAACACAGTTTTCTGGATATCTGCAATTCGATACTTCATAGCACAAAGAACCTTAAGGTGACAAAGGAAATATCCACAGATGAATTCTAGAAAGAAGCTTTCTTAGAAACTTCTTGTTATGTGTGAATTCATCTCACAGAGTTACACTTATGTTTGGTGGAGTCCATTAACACTGTCTTTGAGGAATCTGAGAACGACTTCTTTGGATATCATTGAGGCCTATGCTGATAAAGGAAGTCTCATCGTTCAAAACGTGAAAGAAGCTTTCTGAGAAACTTCTTTCTGACCTGCGAGTCCATCTCACAGGCTTATAACTTAGCGTTCAGGAAGCAGTTTGCTAACACTCTTTTCCTGTAATCTGTAAAGTGATATTTGGGAGCCCATAGGGGCCCCAGGTGAAAAAGGAAATATCCTCACATAATGACTAGAGAGAAGCTTTCTGAGAGATTCCTTTCTGATGTGTGGCTTCATCACACAGAGTTCCACCCTTCCCTTCTTGGAACAGTTTGCTAACACTGTTGTCGTGGATTCTGCAAAGGTATATTTGGGAGCTCATTGAGGGCTATGGTGAAAAAGGAAATATCCTCACATAATAACTAAAGAGAAGCTTTCTGAGAAACTGCATTGCCATGTGTGAATGCAACTCACAGAGTTACACGTTTCACTTCAGTGATCATTTTGTTAACACAGTTTTCTGGAAATCTGCAATTAGATACTTCATAGCGCAATGAACCTTACGGTTACAAAGGAAATATCCACAAATGAAAACTAGAAAGAAGCTTTCTTAGAAATTTCTTGGTGATGTGTGAATTCATCTCACAGAGTTACACTTATATTTCATGGAGCAGTCCATTAACACTGTCTTTGAGGAATCTGAGAACGGCTTCTTTGGATCGCATTGAGGCCTACGCTGATAAAGGAAATTTCTTCCGTTCAAAACGTGAAGGAAGCTTTCTGAGAAACTTCTTTCTGATCTGTGAGTTCATCTCACAGACTTATAACTTAGGCTTCAGGAAGCAGTTTGCTAACACTCTTTTCGTGGAATCTGTAAAGTGATATTTGGGAGCCCATAGGGGCCCATAGTGAAAAAGGAAATATCCTCACATAATAAATAAAGAGAAGCTTTCTGAGAAACTGCATTGCCATCTGTGAGTGCAACTCACAGAGTTACACGTTTCTCCTCAGTGATCAGTTTGTTAACACAGTTTTCTGGAAATCTGCCGTTAGATACTTCATAGCGCAATGAACCTTACAGTGACAAAGGAAATATCCACAGATGAAAACTAGAAAGAAGCTTTCTTAGAAACTTCTTTGTGATGTGTGAATTCATCTCACAGAGACACACTTATATTACTTGGAGCAGTCCATTAACACAGTCTTTGAGGAATCTGAGAACGGATTCTTTGGATCGCATTGAGGCCTACGCTGATAAAGGAAATTTCTTCCGTTCAAAACGTGAAGGAAGCTTTCTGAGAAACTTCTTTCTGATCTGTGAGTTCATCTCACAGACTTATAACTTAGATTTCAGGAAGCAGTTTGCTAACACTCTTTTCGGGGAATCTGTAAAGTGATATTTGGGATCCCATAGGGGCCCATGGTGAAAAAGGAAATAACCTCACATAATAACTAGAGAGAAGCTTTCTGAGAGATTTCTTTCTGATGTGCGGCTTCATCACACAGAGTTCCACTCTTCCCTTTTTGGAACAGTTTGCTAACACTATTGTCGTGGATTCTGCAAAGGTATATTTGGGAGCTCTTTGAGGTTTATGGTGAAAAAGGAAATATCCTCACATAATAACTAAAGAGTAGCTTTCTGAGAAACTGCATTGACATATGTGAATGCAACTCACAGAGTTACACGTTAGTCTTCCGTGATCAGTTTGTTAACACAGTTTTCTGGAAATCTGCAATAAGATACTTCAGAGCGGAATGAACCGTACGGTGACAAAGGAAATATCCACAGATGAAAACTAGAAAGAAGCTTTCGTAGAAACTTCTTGGTGATGTGTGAATTCATCTCACAGAGTTTCACTTATGTTTCGTGGAGCAGTCCATTAACACTGTCATTGAGGAATCTGAGAACGGCTTCTTTGGATCGCTTTGAGGCCTACGCTGATAAAGGAAATTTCATCCGTTCAAAACGTGAAAGAAGCTTTCTGAGAAACTTCTTTCTGATCTGTGAGTTCATCTCACAGACTTATAACTTAGACTTCAGGAAGCAGTTTCCTAACACTCTTTTCGTGGAATCTGTAAAGTGATATTTGGGAGCCCATAGGGGCCATTGGTGTAAAAGGAAATATCCTGACATATTAACTAGAGAGAAGATTTCTGTGAGATTCCTTTCTGATGGTTGGCTTCATCACACAGAGTTCCACCATTCCCTTCTTGGAACAGTTTGCTAACACTGTTGTCGTGGATTCTGCAAAGTTTATTTTGGAGCTCATTGAGAGCTATGGTGAAAAAGGAAATATCCTCACATAATAACTAAAGAGAAGCTATCTTAGAAACTGCATTGCCATGTGTGAATGCAACTCACAGAGTTAAACGTTTCTCTTCAGTGATCAGTTTGTTAACACATTTTTCTTTAAATCTGCAATTAGATACTTCATAGCGCAATGAACCTTACGGTGACAAAGGAAATATCCACAGATGAAAACTAGAAAGAAGCTTTCT
The DNA here is from genome assembly GCF_007565055.1 of Rhinopithecus roxellana. NCBI lineage: Eukaryota > Metazoa > Chordata > Mammalia > Primates > Cercopithecidae > Rhinopithecus > Rhinopithecus roxellana. Next base: position 101,781,326 of record NC_044552.1, on the reverse strand, counting down.
TAGAAACTTCTTGGTGATGTGTGAATTCATCTCAAAGAGTTACACTTAGGTTTCTTGGAGCAGTCCATTAACACTTTCTTTGAGGAATCTGAGAACGGCTTTTTGGATCGCATTGAGGCCTCCGCTGATCAAGGAAATTTCATCCGTTCAAAACGTGAAAGAAGCTTTCTGAGAAACTTCTTTCTGACCTGTGAGTTCATCTCACATACTTATAACTTAGGCTTCAGGAAGCAGTTTGCTAACACTCTTTTCGTGGAATCTGTAAAGTGATATTTGAGAGCCCATAGGGGCCCATAGTGAAAAAGGAAATATCCTCACATAATAAATAAAGAGAAGCTTTCTGAGAAACTGCATTGCCATGTGTGAGTGCAACTCACAGAGTTATACGTTTCTCCTCAGTGATCAGTTTGTTAACACAGTTTTCTGGAAATCTGCCATTAGATAATTCGTAGCGCAATGAACCTTACGGTGACAAAGGAAATATCCACAGATGAAAACTAGAAAGAAGCTTTCTTAGAAACTTCTTGGTGATGTGTGAATTCATCTCACAGAGACACACTTATGTTACTTGGAGCAGTCCATTAACACTGTCTTTGAGGAATCTGAGAACGGATTCTTTGGATCGCATTGAGGCCTACGCTGATAAAGGAAATTTCTTCCGTTCAAAACGTGAAAGAACCTTTCTGAGAATCTTCTTTCTGATCTGTGAGTTCATCTCACAGACTTATAACTTAGATTTTAGGAAACTTTTTGCTAACCCTCTTTTCGTGGAATCTGTAAAGTGATATTTGGGGGCACTTACGGGCCCATGGTGAAAAAGGAAATATCCTCACATAATTACTAAAGAGAAGCTTTCTGAGAAACTGCATTGCCATGTGTGAATGCAACTCACAGAGTTACACCTTTCTCCTCAGTGATCACTTTGTTTACACAGTTTTCTGTGTATATGCAATTAGATACTTCATAGCGCAATGAACCTTACGGTGACAAAGGAAATATCCACAGATGAAAACTATAAGGAAGCTTTCTTACAAACTTCTTGGTGATGTGTGAATTCATCTCCCAGAGTTATACTTATGTTTCATGGAGCAGTCCATTAACACTGTCTTTGAGGAATCTGAGAACGGCTTCTTTGGATCGCATTGAGGCCTACGCTGTTAAAGGAAATTTCATCCATTCAAAACGTGAAAGAAGCTTCCTGAGAAACGTCTTTCTGATCTGTCAGTTCATCTCACAGACTTATAACTTAGACTTGAGGAAGCAGTTTGCTAACACTCTTTTCGTGGAATCTCTAAAGTGATATTTGGGAGCCCATAGGGGCCCATGGTGAAAAAGGAAATATCCTCACATAATAACTGGAGAGAAGCTTTCTGAGAGATTGCTTTCTGATGTGTGACTTCATCTCACAGAGTTACGCTAGTGATTTTTGGAGCCGTTTCTTAGGACTGTTTCCGTGGATTCCGAGAAGTGATATTTCTGATGGCTTTGAAGAATAGAAGGAGAAAAGAAATATCCTCCAAGAAAAAGCGGAATCAAGCTTTCTGAGAAACTCCTTTGTGATATGTGAATTCATTTCACAGTGTTACATCACCCTTTCTCGGGGGAGTTTCCTATCACTCATTTTGAGGAATCTTAGATGTGATGTCTTGGATATCGTTGAATCGCATGGTGAATAAGGAACTATCCTCAGAGAAACCTGCAGAGAAGCCTTCTCAGAAACTTCTTTGTTGTGGATGAATTCAGCCCTCAGATGTCCATCATTGTTTTGACTGAGAAGCTTGCTAGCAGAGTTTCCGCAGAATCTGCAATAGGACACACGGTGGCGCTCCGAGACCACAAATAACCTCGTATTACTAATGAAAGAAGCTTTCTGAGAAACCGCTTTGCGATGTGTGAATTCAAGTCACTAAGTTACAGCTGTATTTCGTGGGGCCGTGGCCTAGCCCTATTTGAGTGGAATCTGAGAACATATATTCCGGATCCCTTTGAAAAAAATGGGGCCAATGGAAATGTCTTCCAATAAAAATGAGAAAGAAGCTTTCTGAGAAACGTCTTTGTGATCTGTGAATTCATCTCACAGAGTTACAACTTAGGCCTCAGGAAGCAGTTTGCTACCTCACTGTTCGAGGAATCTGCAAAGGGATATTTGGGAGTCCATTGGAGCCCATTGTGAAAAAGGAAATAGCCTCAGATAATAACTAGAGAAAAACTTTCTGAGAGACTGCTTTCTGATGTGTGATTTCAGCACACAGAGTTCCACCATTCCCTTCTTGGATCAGTTTGCTAACACTGTTGTCGTGAATTCTGCAAAGGTATATTTGGGAGCTCATTGAGGGCTATCGTGAAAAAGGAAATATCCTCACATAATAAATAAACAGAAGCTTTCTGGGAAACTGCAGTGCAATGTGTGAGTGCAACTCACAGAGTTACACGTTTCTCTTCAGTGATCAGTTTGTTAACACAGTTTTCAGGAAATCTGCAATTAGATACATCAGACCGGAATGAACCTTACGGTGACAAAGGAAATATCCACAGATGAAAACTGGAAAGAAGCTATCTTAGAAGCTTCTTGGTGATGTGTGAATTCATATCACAGAGTTACACTGATGTTTCATAGAGCAGTCCATTAACACTGTCTTTGAGGAATCTGAGAACGGATTCTTTGGATCGCATTGAGGCCTACGCTGATAAAGGAAATTTCATCCGTTCAAAACGTGAGAGAAGCTTTCTGAGAAACTTCTTCCTGATCTCTGAGTTCATCTCACAGACTTATAACTTAGATTTCAGGAAGCAGGTTGCTAACACTCTTTTCGTAGAAACTGTAAAGTGATATTTGGAAGCCCATAGGAGCCCATGGTGAAAAAGGAAATATCCTCACATAATAAGTAGAGAGAAGCTTTCTGAGAGATTCCTTTCTGATGTGTGGCTTCGTCACACAGAATTCCACACTTCCCTTCTTGGAACAGTTTGCTACCACTGTTGTCGTGGATTCTGCAAAGGTATATTTGGGAGATCATTGAGGGCTATGGTGAAAAAGGAAATATCCTCACATAATAAATAAAGGGAAGCTTTCTGAGAAACTGCATTGTCATGTGTGAATGCAACTCACAGAGTTACACGTTTCTCTTCAATGATCAGTTTGTTAACACCGTTTTCTGGAAATCTGCAATTAGATGCTTCATAGCGCAATGAAACTTACGGTGACAAAGGAAATATCCACAGATGAAAACTAGAAAGAAGCTTTCTTAGGAACTTCTTGGTGATGTGTGAATTCATCTCACAGAGATACACTTATGTTTCGTGGAGCAGTTCATTAACACTCTTTTTGAGGAACCTCAGAAGGGCTTCCTTGGATCGCATTGAGGCCTACGCTGATAAAGGAAATTTCATCCGTTCAAAACGTGAAAGAAGCTTTCTGAGAAACTTCTTTCTGATCTGTGAGTTCATCTCACAGACTTATAACTTAGATTTCAGGAAGCAGTTTGCTAACACTCTTTTCGTGTAATCTGTAAAGTGATATTTGGGAGCCCATAGGGGCCCATGGTGATAAAGGAAATATCCTCACATAATAACTAGAGAGAAGCTTTCTGAGAGATTTCTTTCTGAGGTGCGGCTTCATCACACAGAGTTCCACCCTTCCCTTCTTTGAACAGTTTGCTAACATTGTTGTCGTGGATTCTGAAAAGGTATATTTGGGAGCTCATTGAGGGCTATCGTGAAAAAGGAAATATCCTCACATAATAAATAAACAGAAGCTTTCTGAGAAACTGCAGTGCAATGTGTTAGTGTAACTCACAGAGTTACACGTTTCTCTTCAGTGATCAGTTTGTTAACACAGTTTTCTGGAAATCTGCAATTAGATACTTCAGAGCGGAATGAACCTGACGGTGACAAAGGAAATATCCACAGATGAAAACTAGAAAGAAGCTATCGTAGAAACTTCTTTGTGATGTGTGAATTCATATCACAGAGTTACACTCATTTTTCATGGAGCAGTCCATTAACTCTGTCTTTGAGGAATCTGAGAACGGATTCTTTGGATCGCATTGAGGCCTACGCTGATAAAGGAAATTTCATGCATTTAATACGTGAAAGAAGCTTTCTGAGAAACTTCTTTCTGATCTGTGAGTTCATCTCACAGACTTATAACTTAGATTTCAGGAAGCAGTTTGCTAACACTCTTTTCGTGGAATCTGTAAAGTGATATTTGGGAGCCCATAGGGGCCCATGGTGAAAAAGGAAATATCCTCACAAAATAACGAGAGAGAAGCTTTCTGAGAGATTCCTTTCTGATGTGTGGCTTCATCACACAGAGTTCCAACCTTCCCTTCTTAGAACAGTTTGCTAACCCTGTTGTCGTGGATACTGCAAAGGTATATTTCGGAGCTCATTGAAGGCTATGGTGGAAAAGGAAATATCCTCCCATAATAACTTAATAACTAAAGAGAAGCTTTCTGAGAAACTTCATTGCCATGCGTGAATGCAACTCACAGAGTTGCACGTTTCTCTTCAGTGATCAGTTTGTTAACACAGTTTTCTGGAAATCTGCAATTAGATACTTCATAGTGCAATGAACCTTACGGTGACAAAGGAAATATCCTCAGATGAAAACTAGAAAGAAGCTTTCTTAGAAACTTCCTCGTGATGTGTGAATTCATCTCACAGAGTTACACTTATGTTTCGTGGAGCAGTCCATTAACACTATCTTTGAGGAATCTGAGAACGGCTCCTTTGGATCGCATTGAGGCCTACGCTGATAAAGGAAATTTCATCCGTTCAAAACGTGAAAGAAGCTTTCTGAGAAACTTCGTTCTGATCTGTGATTTCATCTCACAGACTTATAACTTAGACTTCAGGAAGCAGTTTGGAAATACTCTTTTCGTGGAATCTGTAAAGTGATATTTGGGAGCCCATTCGGGCCCATGGTGAAAAAGGAAATATTCTCACAAAATAACTAGAGAGAAGCTTTCTGAGAGATTCCTTTCTGATGGGTGGCTTCGTCACACAGAGTTCCACCCTGCCCTTCTTGGAACAGTTTGCTAACACTGTTGTTGTGGATTCTGCTAAGGTATATTTGGGAGCTCATTGAGGGCTATGGTGAAAAAGGAAATATCCTCACATAATAACTAAAGAGAAGCTTTCTGAGAAACTGCATTGCCATGTGTGAATGCGACTCACAGAGTTACACGTTTCTCTTCAGTGATCAGTTTGTTAACACAGTTTTCTGGAAATCTTCAATTAGATACTTCATAGCTGAATGAACCTTACGGTGACAAAGGAAATATCCACAGATGAAAACTAGAAAGAAGCTTTCTTAGAAACTTCCTGGTGATGTGTGAATTCATCTCACAGAGTTACACTTATGTTTCGTGGAGCAGTACATTAACACTGTCTTTGAGGAATCTGAGAACGGCTTCTTTGGATCGCATTGAGGCCTACGCTGATAAAGGAAATTTCATGCATTCAAAACGTGAAAGAATCTTTCTGAGAAACTTCTTTCTGATCTGTGAGTTCATCTCACAGACTTATAACTTAGACTTCAGGAAGCTGTTTGCTAACACTCTTTTCGTGGAATCTGTAAAGTGATATTTCTGAGCCCATAGGGGCCCATGGTGAAAAAGGAAATATCCTCACATAATAATTAGCGAGAAGCTTTCTGAGAGATTGCTTTCTGATGTGGGACTTCATCACACAGAGTTCCACCGTTCCCTTCTTGGAACAGTTTGCTAACACTGTTGTCGTGGATTCTGCAAAGGTATATTTGGAAGCTCATTGAGGGCTATGGTGAAAAAGGAAATATCCTCACATAATAGCTAAAGAGAAGCTTTCTGAGAAACTGCATTGCCATGTGTGAATGCAACTCACAGAGTTACACGTTTCTCTTCAGTGATCAGTTTGCTAACTAAGTTTTCTGGAAATCTGCAATGGGATACCTCTTAGCGCAATGAAGCTTACGGTGACAAAGGAAATATCCACAGATGAAAACGAGAAAGAAGCTTTCTTAGAAACTTCTTGGTGATGTGTGAATTCATCTCACAGAGTTACACTTATGTTTCGTTGAGCAGTCCATTAACACTATATTTGAGGAACCTGAGAAGGGCTTCGTTGGATCGCATTGAGGCCTACGCTGATAAAGGAAATTTCATCCGTTCAAAACGTGAAAGAAGTTTTCTGAGAAACTACTTTCTGATCTGTGAGTTCATCTCACAGATGCATACATAGACGTCAGGAAGCGGTTTGCGAACACTCTTTTCGTGGATTCTGGAAAGTGATATATGGGAGCCCATAGGGGCCCATGATGAAAATGGAAATATCCTCACATAATAATTAGAGAGAAGCTTTCTGAGAGTTTGCTTTCTGATGTGTGACTTCATCACACAGAGTTCCACCCTTCCCTTCTTGGAACAGTTTGCTAACACTGTTGTCGTGGATTCTGCAAAGGTATATTTGGGAGCTCATAGAGGGCTATGGTGAAAAAAGAAATATCCTCAGTTTAAAAGTGGAAAGAAGCCTTTGGAGAAACTGCATTGCCATGAGTGAATGCAACTGACAGAGTTACACGTTTCTCTTCAGTGATCAGTTTGCTAACTAAGTATTCTGGAAATCTGCAATGGGATAGCTCTTAGCGCAATATAGCACAGAGAGACAAAGGAAATATCCACAGAGGAAAACAAGAAAGAAGCTGTCTTAGAAACTTCTTGGTAATGTGTGAATTCATCTCACGGAGTTACACTTATGTTTCAACGAGCAGTCCATTAACACTGTCTTTGAGGAAACTGAGAAGGGCTTTCTTGGATCGCATTGAGGCCTACGCTGATAAAGGAAATTTCTTACGTTCAAAACGTGAAAGAAGCTTTCTGAGAAACTTCTTTCTGATCTGTGAGTTCATCTCACTGACGTATAACTTAGACTTCAGGAAGCAGTATGCGAACACTCTTTTCGTGGATTCTGGAAAGTGATATTTGGGCGCCCTTAGGGGCCCTTGGTGAAAAAGGAAATATCCTCACATAATAACTACAGAGAAGCTTTCTGAGAGATTGCTTTCTGATGTGTGACTTCATCACACAGAGTTCCACCCTTCCCTTCTTGGAACAGTTTGCTACCACTGTTGTCGTGGATCCTGCAAAGGTATATTTGGGAGATCATTGAGGGCAATGGTGAAAAAGGAAATATCCTCACATAATAACTAAAGGGAAGCTTTCTGAGAAACTGCATTGTCATGTGTGAATGCAACTCACAGAGTTACACGTTTCTCTTCAGTGATCAGTTTGTTAACACCGTTTTCTGGAAATCTGCAATTAGATACTTCATAGTGCAATGAAACGTATGGTGACAAGGGAAATATCCACAGATGAAAACTAGAAAGAAGCTTTCTTAGAAACTTCCTCGTGATGTGTGAATTCATCTCACAGAGTTACACTTATGTTTCGTGGAGCAGTCCATTAACACTATCTTTGAGGAATCTGAGAACGGCTCCTTTGGATCGCATTGAGGCCTACGCTGATAAAGGAAATTTCATCCGTTCAAAACGTGAAAGAAGCTTTCTGAGAAACTTCTTTCTGATCTGTGATTTCATCTCACAGACTTATAACTTAGACTTCAGGAAGCAGTTTGGAAACACTCTTTTCGTGGAATCTGTAAAGTGATATTTGGGAGCCCATTCGGGCCCATGGTGAAAAAGGAAATATTCTCACAAAATAACTAGAGAGAAGCTTTCTGAAAGATTCCTTTCTGATGGGTGGCTTCGTCACACAGAGTTCCACCCTGCCCTTCTTGGAACAGTTTGCTAACACTGTTCTCGTGGATTCTGCAAAGGTATATTTGGGAGCTCATTGAGGGCTATGGTGAAAAAGGAAATATCCTCACATAATAACTAAACAGAAGCTTTCTGAGAAACTGCAGTGTAATGTGTGAGTGCAACTCACAGAGTTACACGTTTCTCTTCAGTGATCAGTTTGTTAACACAGTTTTCTGGAAATCTGCAATTAGATACTTCAGAGCGGAATGAACCTTACGGTGACAAAGGAAATATTCACAGATGAAAACTAGAAAGAATCTATCTTACAAACTTCTTGGTGATGTGTGAATTCATATCACAGAGTTACACTGATGTTTCATGGAGCAGTCCATTAACACTGTCTTTGAGGAAACTGAGAACGGCTTCTGTGGATCGCATTGAGGCCTACACTGATAAATGAAATTTCATCCGTTCAAAACGTGAGAGAAGCTTTCTGAGAGACATCTTTCTCATCTGTGAGTTGATCTCACAGACTTATAATTTAGATTTCAGGAAGCAGTGTGCTAACACTCTTTTCGTGGAATCTGTAAAGTGATATTTGGGAGCCCATAGGGGCCCATGGTGAAAAAGGAAATATCCTCACATAATAACTAGAGAGAAGCTTTCTGAGAGATTCCTTTCTGATGTGTGGCGTCGTCACACAGAGTTCCACCCTTCCCTTCTTGGAACAGTTTGCTAACACTGTTGTTGTGGATTCTGCTAAGGTATATTTGGGAGCTCATTGAGGGCTATGGTGAAAAAGGAAATATCCTCACATAATAACTAAAGAGAAGCTTTCTGAGAAACTGCATTGCCATGTGTGAATGCGACTCACAGAGTTACACGTTTCTCTTCAGTGATCAGTTTGTTAACACAGTTTTCTGGAAATCTTCAATTAGATACTTCATAGCTGAATGAACCTTACGGTGACAAAGGAAATATCCACAGATGAAAACTAGAAAGAAGCTTTCTTAGAAACTTCCTGGTGATGTGTGAATTCATCTCACAGAGTTACACTTATGTTTCGTGGAGCAGTACATTAACACTGTCTTTGAGGAATCTGAGAACGGCTTCTTTGGATCGCATTGAGGCCTACGCTGATAAAGGAAATTTCATGCATTCAAAACGTGAAAGAATCTTTCTGAGAAACTTCTTTCTGATCTGTGAGTTCATCTCACAGACTTATAACTTAGACTTCAGGAAGCTGTTTGCTAACACTCTTTTCGTGGAATCTGTAAAGTGATATTTCTGAGCCCATAGGGGCCCATGGTGAAAAAGGAAATATCCTCACATAATAATTAGCGAGAAGCTTTCTGAGAGATTGCTTTCTGATGTGGGACTTCATCACACAGAGTTCCACCGTTCCCTTCTTGGAACAGTTTGCTAACACTGTTGTCGTGGATTCTGCAAAGGTATATTTGGAAGCTCATTGAGGGCTATGGTGAAAAAGGAAATATCCTCACATAATAGCTAAAGAGAAGCTTTCTGAGAAACTGCATTGCCATGTGTGAATGCAACTCACAGAGTTACACGTTTCTCTTCAGTGATCAGTTTGCTAACTAAGTTTTCTGGAAATCTGCAATGGGATACCTCTTAGCGCAATGAAGCTTACGGTTACAAAGGAAATATCCACAGATGAAAACGAGAAAGAAGCTTTCTTAGAAACTTCTTGGTGATGTGTGAATTCATCTCACAGAGTTACACTTATGTTTCGTTGAGCAGTCCATTAACACTATATTTGAGGAACCTGAGAAGGGCTTCGTTGGATCGCATTGAGGCCTACGCTGATAAAGGAAATTTCATCCGTTCAAAACGTGAAAGAAGTTTTCTGAGAAACTACTTTCTGATCTGTGAGTTCATCTCACAGATGCATACATAGACGTCAGGAAGCGGTTTGCGAACACTCTTTTCGTGGATTCTGGAAAGTGATATATGGGAGCCCATAGGGGCCCATGATGAAAATGGAAATATCCTCACATAATAATTAGAGAGAAGCTTTCTGAGAGTTTGCTTTCTGATGTGTGACTTCATCACACAGAGTTCCACCCTTCCCTTCTTGGAACAGTTTGCTAACACTGTTGTCGTGGATTCTGCAAAGGTATATTTGGGAGCTCATAGAGGGCTATGGTGAAAAAAGAAATATCCTCAGTTTAAAAGTGGAAAGAAGCCTTTGGAGAAACTGCATTGCCATGAGTGAATGCAACTGACAGAGTTACACGTTTCTCTTCAGTGATCAGTTTGCTAACTAAGTATTCTGGAAATCTGCAATGGGATAGCTCTTAGCGCAATATAGCACAGAGAGACAAAGGAAATATCCACAGAGGAAAACAAGAAAGAAGCTGTCTTAGAAACTTCTTGGTAATGTGTGAATTCATCTCACGGAGTTACACTTATGTTTCAACGAGCAGTCCATTAACACTGTCTTTGAGGAAACTGAGAAGGGCTTTCTTGGATCGCATTGAGGCCTACGCTGATAAAGGAAATTTCTTACGTTCAAAACGTGAAAGAAGCTTTCTGAGAAACTTCTTTCTGATCTGTGAGTTCATCTCACTGACGTATAACTTAGACTTCAGGAAGCAGTATGCGAACACTCTTTTCGTGGATTCTGGAAAGTGATATTTGGGCGCCCTTAGGGGCCCTTGGTGAAAAAGGAAATATCCTCACATAATAACTACAGAGAAGCTTTCTGAGAGATTGCTTTCTGATGTGTGACTTCATCACACAGAGTTCCACCCTTCCCTTCTTGGAACAGTTTGCTACCACTGTTGTCGTGGATCCTGCAAAGGTATATTTGGGAGATCATTGAGGGCAATGGTGAAAAAGGAAATATCCTCACATAATAACTAAAGGGAAGCTTTCTGAGAAACTGCATTGTCATGTGTGAATGCAACTCACAGAGTTACACGTTTCTCTTCAGTGATCAGTTTGTTAACACCGTTTTCTGGAAATCTGCAATTAGATACTTCATAGTGCAATGAAACGTATGGTGACAAGGGAAATATCCACAGATGAAAACTAGAAAGAAGCTTTCTTAGTAACTTCTTGGTGATGTGTGAATTCATCTCACAGAGATACACTTTTGTTTCGTGGAGCAGTTCATTAACACTCTTTTTGAGGAACCTGAGAAGGGCTTCCTTGGATCGCATTGAGGCCTACGCCGATAAAGGAAATTTCATCCGTTCAAAACGTGAAAGAAGCTTTCTGAGAAACTTCTTTCTGATCTGTGAGTTCATCTCACAGACGTATAACTTAGACTTCAGGAAGCAGTTTCGGAACTCTCTTTTCGTGGATTCTGGAAAGTGGTATTTGGGAGCCCATAGGGGCCCACGGTGAAAATGGAAATATCCTCACATAATAACTAGAGAGAAGCTTTCTGAGAGATTGCTTTCTGATGTGTGACTTCATCACACAGATTTCCACCCTTCCCTTCTTGGAACAGTTTGCTAACACTGTTGTCGTGGATTCTGCAAAGGTATATTTGGGAGCTCATTGAGGGCTATGGTGAAAAAGGAAATATCCTCACATAATAACAAAAGGGAAGCTTTCTGAGAATCTGCATTGCCATGTGTGAATGCAACTCTCAGAGTTACAGGTTTCTCTTCAGTGATCAGTTTGTTAACACAGTTTTCTGGAAATCTGCATTCAGATACTTCATAGCGCAATGAGCATTACGGTGACAAAGGAAATATCCTCAGATGATAACTAGAAAGAAGCTTTCTTAGAAACTTCTTGGTGATGTGTGAATTCATCTCACAGAGTTACACTTATGTTTCGTGGAGCAGTCCATTAACACTGTCTTTGAGGAAACTGAGAAGGGCCTGCTTGGATCACGTTGAGGCCTACGCTGATAAAGGAAATTTCATCCGTTCAAAACGTGAAAGAAGCTTTCTGAGAAACTTCTTTCTGATCTGTGAGTGCATCTCACAGACATATAACTTAGACTTCGGGAAGCAGTTTGCGAACACTCTTTTCGTGGATTCTGGAATCTGATATATGGGAGCCCATAGTGGCCCATGGTGAAAAAGGAAATATCCTCACATAATAACAAGAGAGAAGCTTTATGAGAGATTGCTTTCTGATGTGGGACTTCATCACACAGAGTTCCACCATTCCCTTCTTGGAACAGTTTGCTAACACTGTTGTCGTGGATACTGCAAAGGTATATTTGGAAGCTCATTGAGGGCTATGGTGAAAAAGGAAATATCCTCACATAATAGCTAAAGAGAAGCTTTCTGAGAAACTGCATTGCCATGTGTGAATGCAACTCACAGAGTTACACGTTTCTCTTCAGTGATCAGTTTGCTAACTAAGTTTTCTGGAAATCTGCAATGGGATACCTCTTAGCGCAATGAAGCTTACGGTGACAAAGGAAATATCCACAGATGAAAACGAGAAAGAAGCTTTCTTAGAAACTTCTTGGTGATGTGTGAATTCATCTCACAGAGTTACACTTATGTTTCGTTGAGCAGTCCATTAACACTATATTTGAGGAACCTGAGAAGGGCTTCGTTGTATCGCATTGAGGCCTACGCTGATAAAGGAAATTTCATCCGTTCAAAACGTGAAAGAAGTTTTCTGAGAAACTACTTTCTGATCTGTGAGTTCATCTCACAGATGCATACATAGACGTCAGGAAGCGGTTTGCGAACACTCTTTTCGTGGATTCTGGAAAGTGATATATGGGAGCCCATAGGGGCCCATGATGAAAATGGAAATATCCTCACATGATAACTACAGAGAAGCTTTCTGAGAGTTTGCTTTCTGATGTGTGACTTCATCACACAGAGTTCCACCCTTCCCTTCTTATAACAGTTTTCTAACACTGTTGTCGTGAATTCTGCAAAGGTATATTTGGGAGCTCATTGAGGGCTATGGTGAAGAAGGAAATATCCTCAGATCAAAACTGGAAAGAAGCCTTCTGAGAAACTGCATTGCCATGAGTGAATGCAACTCACAGAGTTACACGTTTCTCTTCAGTGATCAGTTTGCTAACTAAGTTCTCTGGAAATCTGCAATGGAATATCTCTTAGCGCAATGAAGCTTATGGTGACAAAGGAAATATCCTCAGATGAATCTTGAAGGAAGCTTTCTTAGAAACTTCTGGGTGAGGTGTCAATTCATCTCACAGAGTTACACTTATGGTTCTTGGGGCAGTCTATTAACACTGTCCTTGAGGAACGTGAGAAGGGTTTCCTTGGATCGCATTGAGGCCTACGCTGATAAAGGATATTTCATCCTTTCAAAACTTGTAAGAAGCTTTCTGAGAAACTTCTTTCTGATCTGTGATTTCGTCTCACAGACTTATAACTTAGAGTTCAGGAAGCACTTTGCGAAAGCTCTTTTCATGGATTCTGGAAAGTGATATTTGGGAGCCCATAGGGGCCAATGATGAAAACGGAAATATCCTCACATAATAACTAGAGAGAAGCTTTCTGAGAGATTGCTTTCTAATGTGTGACTTCATCACACAGAGTTCCACCCATCCCTTCTTGGTACAGTTTGCTAACACAGTTGTCGTGGATTAAGCAACGGTATATTTGGGAGCTCATTGAGGGCTATAGTGAAGAAGGAAATATTCTCAGGTCAAAACTGGACAGAAACTTTCGGAGAAACTGCATAGCCATGAGTGAAAGCAACTCACAGAGTTACACGTTTCTCTTCAGTGATCAGTTTGCTAACTAAGTTTTTTGGAAATCTGCAATGGGATACCTCTTAGCGCAATGAAGCTTACGGTGACAAAGGAAATATCCTCAGATGAAAATTAGAAAGAAGCTTTCTTAGAAACTTCTTGGTTATGTGTGAATTCATCTCACAGAGTTACACTTATGTTTCGTGTAGCAGTCCATTAACACTGTCTCTGAGGAACCTGAGAAGGGCTTCCTTGGAACGCATTGAGGCCTACGCTGATAAAGAAAATTTCATTGGTTCAAAACGTGAAAGCAGCTTTCTGGGAAAATTCTATCTGATCTGTGAGTTCATCTCACAGACGTATAACTTAGACTTCAGGAAGCAGTTTGCGAACACTCGTTTCATGGATTCTGGAAAGTGATATTTGAGAGCCCATGGGGGCCCATGATGAAAAAGGAATATCCGCACATAATAATTAGAGAGAAGCTTTCTGAGAGATTGCTTTCTGATGTGTGACTTCATCACACAGAGTTCCACCCTTCCCTTCTTGGAACAGTTTGCTAACACTGTTGTCGTGGATTCTGCAAAGGTATATTTGGGAGCTCATTGAGGGCTATGGTGAAAAAAGAAATATCCTCAGATTAAAAGTGGAAAGAAGCCTTCGGAGAAACTGTATTGCCATGACTGAATGCAACTGACAGAGTTACACGTTTCTCTTCAGTGATCAGTTTGCTAACTAAGTATTCTGGACATCTGTAATGGGATACCTCTTAGCGCAATGAATCTAATGGTGACAACGGAAATATCCACAGATGAAAACTAGAAAGAAGCTTTCTTAGAAACTTCTTAGTGATGTGTGAATTCATCTCACAGAGTTACACTTATGTTTCATGGAGCAGTCCATTAACACTGTCTTTGAGGAATCTGAGAAGGGCTTCCTTGGATTGAATTGAGGCCTACGCTGATAAAGGAAATTTCATCCGTTCAAAACGTGAAAGAAGCTTTCTGAGAACCTTCTCTCTGATCTGTGAGTTCATCTCACAAACGTATAACTTAGACTTCAGGAAGCAGTTTGCGAACACTCTTTTCCTGGATTCTGCAAACTCATATTTGGGAGCCCATAAGGGCCAATGATGAAAAAGGAAATATCCTCACATAATAACTAGAGAGAAACCTTCTGAGAGATTGCTTTCTGATGTGTGACTTCATCACGCAGAGTTCCACACTTCCCTTCTTGGAACAGCTTTCTAACACTGTTGACGTGTAGTCTGCAAAGGTATATTTGGGAGATCATTCAGGGCTATGGTGAAAAAGGAAATATCCTCAGATCAAAACTGTAAAGAAGCCTTCTGAGAAACTGCATTGCCATGTGTGAATGCAACTCACAGAGTTACACGTTTCTCTTCAGTGATCAGTTTGCTAACTAAGTTTTCTGGAAATCTGCAATGGGATACCTCTTAGCGCAATGAAGCCTACGGTGACAAAGGAAATATTCAGAGTTGAAAACTAGAAAGAAGCTTTCTTAGAAACTTCTTGGTGATGTGTGAATTCATCTCACCGAGTTACACTTATATTTCGTGGAGCAGTCCATTAACACTGTCTTTGAGGAACCTGAGAAGGGCTTCCTTGGATCCCATTGAGGCCAACGCACATAAGGGTAATTTCATTAGTTCTAAACGTGAAAGAAGCCTTCTGAGAAACTTCTTTCTGATCTGTGATTTCATCTCTCCGACGTGTAACTTAGACTTCAGGAAGCAGTTGGCTAACACTCTTTTCGTGGATTCTGGAAAGTGATATTTGGGAGCCCATAGAGGCCCATGGTGAAAAAGGAAAAATCCTCACATAATAACTAGAGAACAGCTTTCTGAGAGATTGCTTTCTGATGTGTGACGTCATCACACAGAGTTCCACCCTTCCCTTCTTGGAACAGTTTGCTAACACTGTTGTCGTGGATTCTGCAAAGGTATATTTGGGAGCTCATGGAGGGCTATGGTGAAAAAGGAAATATCCTCAGATCAAAACTGGAAAGAAGCCTTCGGAGAAACTGCATTGCCATGAGTGAATGCAACTCACAGAGTTACACGTTTCTCTTCAGTGATCAGTTTGCTAATTAAGTTTTCTGGAAATCTGCAATGGGATACCTCTTAGCGCAATGAAGCTTACGGTTACAAAGGAAATATCCTAGGATGAAATCTAGAAAGAAGCTTTCTTGGAAACTTTTAGGTGATGTGTGAATTCATCTCACAGAGTTACACTTAGGAGTCAGAGATACACAGTCCATTAACCCTGTCTTTTAGGAATCTGAGAAGGGCTTCCTTCGATTGCATTGAGGCCTATGCTGATGAAGGAAATTTCATCTGTTCAAAACGTGAAAGCAGCTTTCTGGGAAAATTCTATCTGATCTGTGAGTTCATCTCACAGACGTATAACTTAGACTTCAGGAAGCAGTTTGCGAACACTCGTTTCATGGATTCTGGAAAGTGATATTTGAGAGCCCATGGGGGCCCATGATGAAAAAGGAATATCCGCACATAATAATTAGAGAGAAGCTTTATGAGAGATTGCTTTCTGATGTGTGACTTCATCACACAGAGTTCCACCCTTCCCTTCTTGGAACAGTTTGCTAACACTGTTGTCGTGGATTCTGCAAAGGTATATTTGGGAGCTCATTGAGGGCTATGGTGAAAAAAGAAATATCCTCAGATTAAAAGTGGAAAGAAGCCTTCGGAGAAACTGCATTGCCATGAGTGAATGCAACTGACAGAGTTACACGTTTCTCTTCAGTGATCAGTTTGCTAACTAAGTATTCTGGACATCTGTAATGGGATACCTCTTAGCGCAATGAATCTAATGGTGACAACGGAAATATCCACAGATGAAAACTAGAAAGAAGCTTTCTTAGAAACTTCTTAGTGATGTGTGAATTCATCTCACAGAGTTACACTTATGTTTCATGGAGCAGTCCATTAACACTGTCTTTGAGGAATCTGAGAAGGGCTTCCTTGGATTGAATTGAGGCCTACGCTGATAAAGGAAATTTCATCCGTTCAAAACGTGAAAGAAGCTTTCTGAGAACCTTCTCTCTGATCTGTGAGTTCATCTCACAAACGTATAACTTAGACTTCAGGAAGCAGTTTGCGAACACTCTTTTCCTGGATTCTGCAAACTCACATTTGGGAGCCCATAAGGGCCAATAATGAAAAAGGAAATATCCTCACATATTAACTAGAGAGAAACCTTCTGAGAGATTGCTTTCTGATGTGTGACTTCATCACGCAGAGTTCCACACTTCCCTTCTTGGAACAGCTTTCTAACACTGTTGACGTGTAGTCTGCAAAGGTATATTTGGGAGATCATTCAGGGCTATGGTGAAAAAGGAAATATCCTCAGATCAAAACTGTAAAGAAGCCTTCTGAGAAACTGCATTGCCATGTGTGAATGCAACTCACAGAGTTACACGTTTCTCTTCAGTGATCAGTTTGCTAACTAAGTTTTCTGGAAATCTGCAATGGGATACCTCTTAGCGCAATGAAGCCTACGGTGACAAAGGAAATATTCAGAGTTGAAAACTAGAAAGAAGCTTTCTTAGAAACTTCTTGGTGATGTGTGAATTCATCTCACCGAGTTACACTTATATTTCGTGGAGCAGTCCATTAACACTGTCTTTGAGGAACCTGAGAAGGGCTTCCTTGGATCCCATTGAGGCCAACGCACATAAGGGTAATTTCATTAGTTCTAAACGTGAAAGAAGCCTTCTGAGAAACTTCTTTCTGATCTGTGATTTCATCTCTCCGACGTGTAACTTAGACTTCAGGAAGCAGTTGGCTAACACTCTTTTCGTGGATTCTGGAAAGTGATATTTGGGAGCCCATAGGGGCCCATGGTGAAAAAGGAAAAATCCTCACATAATAACTAGAGAACAGCTTTCTGAGAGATTGCTTTCTGATGTGTGACGTCATCACACAGAGTTCCACCCTTCCCTTCTTGGAACAGTTTGCTAACACTGTTGTCGTGGATTCTGCAAAGGTATATTTGGGAGCTCATGGAGGGCTATGGTGAAAAAGGAAATATCCTCAGATCAAAACTGGAAAGAAGCCTTCGGAGAAACTGCATTGCCATGAGTGAATGCAACTCACAGAGTTACACGTTTCTCTTCAGTGATCAGTTTGCTAATTAAGTTTTCTGGAAATCTGCAATGGGATACCTCTTAGCGCAATGAAGCTTACGGTTACAAAGGAAATATCCTAGGATGAAATCTAGAAAGAAGCTTTCTTGGAAACTTTTAGGTGATGTGTGAATTCATCTCACAGAGTTACACTTAGGAGTCAGAGATACACAGTCCATTAACCCTGTCTTTTAGGAATCTGAGAAGGGCTTCCTTCGATTGCATTGAGGCCTATGCTGATGAAGGAAATTTCATCTGTTCAAAACGTGAAAGCAGCTTTCTGGGAAAATTCTATCTGATCTGTGAGTTCATCTCACAGACGTATAACTTAGACTTCAGGAAGCAGTTTGCGAACACTCGTTTCATGGATTCTGGAAAGTGATATTTGAGAGCCCATGGGGGCCCATGATGAAAAAGGAATATCCGCACATAATAATTAGAGAGAAGCTTTATGAGAGATTGCTTTCTGATGTGTGACTTCATCACACAGAGTTCCACCCTTCCCTTCTTGGAACAGTTTGCTAACACTGTTGTCGTGGATTCTGCAAAGGTATATTTGGGAGCTCATTGAGGGCTATGGTGAAAAAAGAAATATCCTCAGATTAAAAGTGGAAAGAAGCCTTCGGAGAAACTGCATTGCCATGAGTGAATGCAACTGACAGAGTTACACGTTTCTCTTCAGTGATCAGTTTGCTAACTAAGTATTCTGGACATCTGTAATGGGATACCTCTTAGCGCAATGAATCTAATGGTGACAACGGAAATATCCACAGATGAAAACTAGAAAGAAGCTTTCCTAGAAACTTCTTAGTGATGTGTGAATTCATCTCACAGAGTTACACTTATGTTTCATGGAGCAGTCCATTAACACTGTCTTTGAGGAATCTGAGAAGGGCTTCCTTGGATTGAATTGAGGCCTACGCTGATAAAGGAAATTTCATCCGTTCAAAACGTGAAAGAAGCTTTCTGAGAACCTTCTCTCTGATCTGTGAGTTCATCTCACAAACGTATAACTTAGACTTCAGGAAGCAGTTTGCGAACACTCTTTTCCTGGATTCTGCAAACTCACATTTGGGAGCCCATAAGGGCCAATAATGAAAAAGGAAATATCCTCACATAATAACTAGAGAGAAACCTTCTGAGAGATTGCTTTCTGATGTGTGACTTCATCACGCAGAGTTCCACACTTCCCTTCTTGGAACAGCTTTCTAACACTGTTGACGTGTAGTCTGCAAAGGTATATTTGGGAGATCATTCAGGGCTATGGTGAAAAAGGAAATATCCTCAGATCAAAACTGTAAAGAAGCCTTCTGAGAAACTGCATTGCCATGTGTGAATGCAACTCACAGAGTTACACGTTTCTCTTCAGTGATCAGTTTGCTAACTAAGTTTTCTGGAAATCTGCAATGGGATACCTCTTAGCGCAATGAAGCCTACGGTGACAAAGGAAATATTCAGAGTTGAAAACTAGAAAGAAGCTTTCTTAGAAACTTCTTGGTGATGTGTGAATTCATCTCACCGAGTTACACTTATATTTCGTGGAGCAGTCCATTAACACTGTCTTTGAGGAACCTGAGAAGGGCTTCCTTGGATCCCATTGAGGCCAACGCACATAAGGGTAATTTCATTAGTTCTAAACGTGAAAGAAGCCTTCTGAGAAACTTCTTTCTGATCTGTGATTTCATCTCTCCGACGTGTAACTTAGACTTCAGGAAGCAGTTGGCTAACACTCTTTTCGTGGATTCTGGAAAGTGATATTTGGGAGCCCATAGGGGCCCATGGTGAAAAAGGAAAAATCCTCACATAATAACTAGAGAACAGCTTTCTGAGAGATTGCTTTCTGATGTGTGACGTCATCACACAGAGTTCCACCCTTCCCTTCTTGGAACAGTTTGCTAACACTGTTGTCGTGGATTCTGCAAAGGTATATTTGGGAGCTCATGGAGGGCTATGGTGAAAAAGGAAATATCCTCAGATCAAAACTGGAAAGAAGCCTTCGGAGAAACTGCATTGCCATGAGTGAATGCAACTCACAGAGTTACACGTTTCTCTTCAGTGATCAGTTTGCTAATTAAGTTTTCTGGAAATCTGCAATGGGATACCTCTTAGCGCAATGAAGCTTACGGTTACAAAGGAAATATCCTAGGATGAAATCTAGAAAGAAGCTTTCTTGGAAACTTTTTGGTGATGTGTGAATTCATCTCACAGAGTTACACTTAGGAGTCAGAGATACACAGTCCATTAACCCTGTCTTTTAGGAATCTGAGAAGGGCTTCCTTCGATTGCATTGAGGCCTATGCTGATGAAGGAAATTTCATCTGTTCAAAACGTGAAAGAAGCTTTCTGAGAAACTTCTTTCTGATCTGTGAGTTCATTTCACAGACGTATAACTTAGACTTCAGGAAGCCGTTTGCGAACACTCTTTTCATGGATTCTGGAAAGTGATATTTGGGAGCCCAAAGTAGCCCATGGTGAAAAAGGAAATATCCTCACATAATAACTATAGAGAAGCTTTCTGAGAGATTGCGTTCTGAAGTGTCACCTCACCACACAGAGTTCCACCCTTCCCTTCTTGGAACAGATTGCTAACACTGTTGTCGTGGATTCTGCAAAGGTATATTAGGGAGCTCATTGAGGGCTATGGTGAAAAAGGAAATATCCTCATATCAAAACTGGACAGAAGCCTTCTGAGAAACTGCATTTCCATGAGTGAATGCAACTCACAGAGTTACACGTTTCTTTTCAGTGTTCAGTTTGCTAAGTTTTCTGGATATCTGCATGGGATACCTCTTAGCGAAATGAAGCTTACGGTGACAAAGGAAATATTCTTAGATGAAAACTAGAAAGAAGCTTTCATAGAAACTTATTGGTGATGTGTGAATTCATCTCACAGAGTTACACTTATGTTTCGTGGAGCAGTCCATTAACACTGTTTTTGAGGTACCTGAGAATGGCTTCCGTGGATCGCATTGTGGCCTAGGCTGATACAGGAAATTTCTTCCGTTCAAAACGTGAAAGAAGCTTTCTGAGAAACTTCTTTCTGATCTCTGAGTTCATCTCACAGACGTATAACTTTGACTTCAGGAAGCAGTTGCGAACACTCTTTTCGTGGATTCGGGAAAGGGATATTTGGGAGCCCATAGGGGCCCATGGTGAAAAAGGAAATATCTTCACGTAATAAATAGAGAGAAGCTGTCTGAGAGATTGCTTTCTGATGTGTGAAATCATCACACAGAGTTCCACCCTTCCCTTCTTGGAACAGTTTGCTTACACTGTTGTCGTGGATTCTGCAAAGGTATATTTGGGAGATCGTTGAGGGCTAAGGTGAAAAAGGAAATATCCTCACATAATAACTAAAAAGAAGCTTTCTGAGAAACTTCTTTCTGATCTGTCAGTTCATCTCAGAGACGTATAACTTAGACTTCAGGAAGCAGTTTGCGAACACTCTTTTCGTGGAATCTGGAAACTGATATTTGAGAGCCCTTAGGGGCCCATGGTGAAACAGGAAATATCCTCACATAATAACTAAAGCGAAGCTTTCTGAGAGATTGCTTTCTGATGTGTGACTTCATCACACAGAGTTCCACCCTTCCCTTCTTGGAACAGTTTGCTAACACTGTTGTCCTGGATTCTGCATAGTTACATTTGGGAGCTGATTGAGGGCTATGGTGAAAAAGGAAATATCCTCACATAATAACTAAAGAGAAATTTTCTGAGAAACTGCATTGCCATGTGTGAAGGCAACTAACAGAGTTACACGTTTCTTTTCAGTGATCAGTTTGTTAACACAGTTTTCCTGAAATCTGCAATTAGATACTTCATACCGCAGTGAACCTTACGGTGACAAAGGAAATAACCACAGATGAAAACTAGAAAGAAGCTTTCGTAGAAACTTCTTGGTGATGTGTGAATTCATCTCACAGAGTTACACTTATGTTTCATGGAGCACTCCAAAAACACTGTCTTTGAGGAACCTGAGAAAGGCTTCCTTGGATCGCATTGAGCCCGACGCTGATAAAGGAAATGTCATCCGTTCAAAACGTGAAAGAAGCCTTCTGAGAAACTCCTTTCTGCTCTGTGAGTTCATCTCACAGACTTATAACTAAGACTTCAGGAAGCAGTTTACTAACACTCCTTTCGTGGATTCTGGAAAGTCATATTTGGGAGCCCATAGGGCCCATGGTGAAAAAGGAAATATCCTCACATAATAACTAGAGAGAAGCTTTCTGAGAGATTGCTTTCTGATGTGTGACTTCATCACACGGAGTTCCACCCTTCTTTTCTTGGAACAGTTTGCTAACACTGTTGTCGTCGATTATGCAAAGGTATATTTTGAGATCATTGAGGGCTACGGTGAAAAAGGAAATATCCTCAGATCAAAACAGTAAAGAAGCCTTCCGATAAACTGCAGTGACATGTGTGAATGCAACTCACAGAGTTACACGTTTCTCGTCAGTGATCAGTTTGCTAACTAAGTTTTCTGGAAATCTGCAATGACATACCTCTTAGCGCAATGAAGCTTATGGTGCAAAAGAAATATCCTCACATGAAAACTAGAAAGAAGCTTTCTTAGAAACTTCTTGGTGATGTGTGAATTCATCTCACAGAGTTACACTTATGTTTCGTAGAGCAGTCCATTAACACTGTCTTTGAGGAACCTGAGAAGGGATTCCTTGGATCGCATTGAGGCCTACGCTTATACAGGAAACGTCATCCATCCAAAACGTGAAAGAAGCCTTCTGAGAAATCACTTACTGATCTGTGAGTTCATCTCACAGACTTATAAATTAGAACTGAGGAAGCAGTTTGCTAACCCTCTTGTCGTGGAATCTGGAAAGTGATATTTGGGAGCCCATAGGGGCCCTTAATGAAAAAGGAAATATCCTCACATAATAACTAGAGAGAAGCTTTCTGAGAGATTGCTTTCTCATGTGTGACTTCACCACAAAGAGTTCCACCCTTCCCTTCTTGGAACAGTTTGCTAACACTGTTGTCGTGGATTCTGCAAAGGTATATTTGGGAGCTTATTGAAGGGTTATGGTGAAAAAGGAAATATCCTCACATAATATCTAAAGAGAAGCTTTCTGAGAAACTGCATTGCCATGTGTGAATGCAACTCACAGAGTTACACGTTTCTCTTCATTGATCAGTTTGATTACACAGTTTTCTGGAAATATGCCATGTGATACTCATCGCGCAATGAACATTACGGTGACAAAGGAAATATCCACAGATGAAAACTAGAAAGAAGCTTTCTTAGAAACTACTTGGTGATCTGTGAATTCATCTCACAGAGTTACACTTATGTTTCGTGGAGCAGTGTATTAACACGGTCTTTGAGGAACCTGAGAAGGGCTTCCTTGGATCCCATTGAGGCCTACGCTGATAAAGGAAGTTTCTTCCGTTCAAAACGTGAAAGAAGCTTTCTGAGAAACTTCTTACTGATCTGTGAGTTCATCTCACAGACGTATAACTTAGATTTCAGGAAGCACTTTGTGAACACTCTTTTCGTGGATTCTGGAAAGTGATATTTGGGAGCCCATAGGCGCCCATGATGAAAAGGGTAATATCCTCACAGAATAACTAGAGAGAAGCTTTCTGATAGATTGCTTTCTGATGTTTGACTTCATCACACAGAGTTCCACCCTTCCCTTCTAGGAACAGTTTCCTATCACTGTTGTCGTGGATTCTGCAAAGGCACATTTGGGAGCTCATTGAGGGCTATGGTGAAACAGGAAATATCCTCACATAATAAAGAAAGAGAAGCTTTCTGAGAAACTTCTTTCTGATCTGTGAGTTCATCTCACAGACGTGTAACTTAGATTTCAGGAAGCAGTTTGCGAACACTCTTTTCGTGGATTCTGGAAAGTGATATTTGGGAGCCCATATGGGCCCATGGTGAAACAGGAAATATCCTCACTTTATAACTAGAGAGAGGCTTTCTGAGAGATTGCTTTCTGATGTGTGAATTCATCACACAGAGTTCCACCATTTCCTTCTTGGAACAGTTTGCTAACACCGTTGTCGTGGATTCTGCAAAGGTATATTTGGGAGCTCATTGAGGGCTATGGTGAAAAAGGAAGTATCCTCAGATCAAAAATGGAAAGAAGCCTTCTGAGAAACTGCATTGCCATGAGTGAATGCAACTCACTGACTTACATGTTTCTCTTCAGTTATCAGTTTGCTAACTAAGATTTCTGGAAATCTGCAATTAGATACTACATAGCGCAATGAAGCTTACGGTGAAAAAGGAAATATCCTCACATGATAACTAGAAAGAATCTTTCTTAGAAACTTCTTGGTGATGTGTGAATTCATCTTGCAGAGTTACACATATGTGTCATGGAGCAGTCTATTAACACTGTCTTTGAGGAACCTGAGAAATGCTAACTTGGATCGCATTGAGGCCGACGCTGATAAAGGAAATTTCATCCCCTCAAAACGTGAACGAAGCCTCCTGAGAAACTTCTTTCTGATCTGTGAGTTCATCTCACAGGCTTATAACTTAGACTTCAGGAATCAGTTTCCGAACACTCTTTTCGTGGATTCTGGAAAGTGATATTTTGGAGTCCATAGGGGCCCACAGTGAAAAAGGAAATATCCTCACAGAATAACTAGAGAGAAGCTATCTGAGAGATTGCTTTCTGATGTGTGACTTCATCTCACAGAGTTCCACCCTTCCCTTCTTGGAACAGTTTTCTAACACTGTTGTCGTGGATTCTGCAAGGGTATATTTGGGAGCTCATTGAGGGCTATGGTGAAAAAGGAAATATCCTCAGACCAAAACTGGGTAGAAGCCTTCTGAGATACTGCATTGCCATGAATGAATGTAACTCACAGAGTTACACGTTTCTCTTCAGTGATCAGTTTGCTAACTAAGTTTTCTGGAAATCTGCAATGGGATGCCTCTTAGTGCAATGAAGCTTACGGTGACAAAGGAAATATCCTCAGATGAAAACTAGAAAGAAGCTTTCTTAGAAAATTCTTGGTGATGTGTGAATTCATCTCACAGAGTGACACTTATGTTTCTTGGAGCAGTCCATTAACACTGTCTTTGAGGAACCTGAGAACGACTTCTTTGGATCACATTGAGGCCTACGCTGGTAAAGGAAATATCACCCATTGAAAACGTGAAAGAAGCTTTCTGAGAAACTTCGTTGTGATCTGTGAATTATTCTAACGCAGTTACAGCTTAGTTCTCAGGAGACAGTTTGCTAACACTCTTTTCGTGGAATATGCCAAATGAGATTTGGGAGCCCATAGGGGCCCTTGGTGAAAAAGGAAATATCCTCAGATCAAAACTGGAAAGAAGCCTTCTGAGAAACTGCATTTCAATGTGTGAATGCAACTCACAGATTTCCACGTTTCTCTTCAGTGTTCAGTTTGCTAACACAGCTTTCTGGAAATCTGCAATGGGATACTTCTGAATGCAATGAAGCTTACGGTGACAAAGGAAATGTACTCAGATGAAAACTAGAAAAAAGCATTCTTAGAAACTTCTTGGTGCTGTGGGAATTCATCTCACAGAATTACACCTCTGTTTCATGCAGCAGTCCATTAATACTGTCTTTGAGGAATCTGAGAAGGACTTCTTTTTATCGTATTGAGGCCTACGCTGGTAAAGGAAACATCACCCGTTCAAAACGTGAAAGAAGCTTTCTGAGAAACTTCTTTGTGATCTGTGAATTCCTCTCACGGAGTTACAACTTAGTTCTCAGGAGGCAGTTTGCTAACACTCTTTTCGTAGAATCTGCCAAATGAGATTTGGGAGCCCATAGGGCCCCTGGTGAAAAAGGAAATATCCTCAGATAATAACTAGAGAGAAGCTTTCTGAAAGGTTGCTTTCTGAGGTGTGACTTCGTCACACAGAGTTCCACTCTCCCCTTCTGGGAACAATTTGCTAACTCTGTTACCTTGTGTGCTGCAAAGTGATATTTGGAAGCTCACTGCGGGCTATGGTGAAGAAGGAAATATCCTCAGATCAAAATTGGAAAGAAGCCTTCTGGGAAACTGCATTTCGATGAGTGAATGCAACTCACAGAGTTACACGTTTCTCCTCCGTGTTCAGTTTGCTAACTTAGTTTTCTGGAAATCTGCAATGGGATACTTCTGAACGCAATGAAGCTTACGGTGACAAAGGAAATATCCTCAGATGAAAACTAGAAAGAAGCTCTATTAAAAACTTCTCGGTGATGTGTGAATGCATCTCACAGGATTACACTTATGTTTCATGCAGCAGTCCATTAACACTGTGTTTGAGGATCCTGAGAAGGACTTCTTTGGATCGCATTGAGGCCTACGCTGATAAAGGAAATATAGTCAGTTCAAAACGTGAAAGAAACTTTCTGAGAAACTTCTTCGTGATCTGTGAAATCCTATCACAGATTTACACTTTAGTTCTCAGGAAGCAGTTTGCTAACACTCTTTTCGTGGACTCTGCAAGGTGAGATTTGGGAGACCTTAGGGGCCCATGATGAAAAAGGAAATATCCTCGGATAATAACTAGAGAGAAGCTTTCTCAGAGATTGCTTACTGATGTGTGACTTCATCACGAAATTCCAACCTTCCTTTCTTTGAAGAGTTTGCTAACTCTGTTATCTTGTGTTCTGCAAAGTGATATTGGGAGCTCACTGAGGACTATGGTGAAAAAGGAAATATACCAAGATCAAAACTGGAAGGAAGCCTTCGGAGAAACTGCATTTCGATGTGTGCATGCAACACAGAGTGTTACACGTTTCTCCTCAGTGTTCAGTTTGCTAACATAGTTTTCTGGAAACCTGCAATGGGATACTTCAGAATGCAATGAAGCTTACGGTGACAAAGGAAATATCCTCAGATGAAAACTCGAAAGAAGCTCTATTAGAAACTTCTCGGTGATATGTGAATGCATCTCACAGAATTACACTTATGTTTCATGCAGCAGTCCATTAACACTGTGTTTGAGGAACCTGAGAAGGACTTCTTTGGATCGCATTGAGGCCTACGCTGATAAAGGAAATATAATCAGTTCAAAACGTGAAAGAAACTTTCTGAGAAACTTCTTTGTGATCTGTGAATTCCTCTCACAGATTTAAAGCTTAGTTCTCAGGAAGCAGTTTGCTAACACTCTTTTCGTGGAATCTGCAAAGTGAGATTTGGGAGCCCTTCGGGGCCCATGGTGAAGAAGGAAATATCCTCAGATAATAACTAGAGAGAAGCTTTCTCAGAGATTGCTTATGGATGTGTGACTTCATCACGAAATTCCAACCTTCCTTTCTTTGAAGACTTTGCTCACTCTGTTATCTTGTGTTCTGCAAAGCGATAATTGGGAGCTCACTGAGGACTATGGTGAAAAAGGAAATATACCCAGATCAAAACTGGAAGGAAGCCTTCGGAGAAACTGCATTTCGATGTGTGCATGCAACTCAGAGAGTTACACGTTTCTCCTCAGTGTTCAGTTTGCTAACATAGTGTTCTGGAAACCTGCAATGGGATACTTCAGAACGCAATGAAGCTTACGGTGACAAAGGAAATATCCTCAGATGAAAACTAGAAAGAAGCTCTGTTAGAAACCTCTTGGAGATGTGTGAATTCATCTCAAAGAATTACACTCATGTATGATGTAGGAGTCCATTAACACTGTCTTTGAGGAACCTGAGAAGGACTTCTTTGGATCGCATTGAGGCCTACACTGGTAAAGGAAATATCATCAGTTCAAAACGTGAAAGAAGCTTTCTGAGAAACTTCTTTGTGATCTGTGAATTCCTCTCACAGAGTTACAGCTTAGTTCTCAGGAAGCAGTTTGCTAACACTCTTTCGTGGAATCTGCCAAATGAGATTTGGGAGCCCTTAGGGGCCCATGGTGAAAAAGCAAATATCCTCAGATAATAACTAGAGAGAAGCTTTCTGAGAGATTGCTTTCTGATGTGTGACTTCATCACACAGTGTTCCACCCTTCCCTTCTTGGAAGAGTTTTCTAACTCTGTTATCTTGTGTTCTACAAAGTGTTATTTGGGAACTCACTGAGAGCTATGGTGAAAAAGGAAATATCCTCAAATCAAAACTGGAAAGAAGCCTTCTGAGAAACTGCATTTCGATGTGTGAATGCAACTCACAGAGTTACACGTTTCTCTTCAGTGTTCAGTTTGCTAACACAGTTTTCTGGAAATCTGCAATGGGATACTTCTGAATGCAATGAAGCTTATGGTGACAAAGGAAATATCCTCAGATGAAAACTAGAAAGAAGCTCTGTTAGAAACTTCTTGGTGATGTGTGAATTCATCTCACAGAATTACACTTATGTTTCATGAAGGAGTCCATTAACACTGTCTTTGAGGCAGCTGAGAAGGACTTCTTTGGATTGCATTGAGGCCTACGCTGATAAAGGAAATATCGTAAGTTGAGAACGTGAAAGAAGCTTTGTGAGAAACTTCTTTGTGATCTGTGAATTCCTCTCACAGAGTTACAGCTTAGTTCTCAGGTAGGAGTTTGCTAACACTCTTTTCGTGGAATCTGCAAAGTGAGATTTGGGAGCCCTTAGCGGGCAATGGTGAAAACGGAAACGTCCTCAGATAATAACTAGAAAGAAGCTTTCTGAGAGATTGCTTTCTGATGTGACTTCATCACCCAACGTTCCACCCTTCCCTTCCTTGAAGAGTTTGCTAACTCTGTTATCTTGTGTTCTGCAAAGTGATAATTGGGAGCTCACTGAGAACTATGGTGAAAAAGGAAATATACCCAGATCAAAACTGGAAGGAAGCCTTCTGAGAAACTGCATTTCGTTTTGTGAATGCAACTCACAGAGTTACACGTTTCTCTTCAGTGTTCAGTTTGCTAACACAGTTTTCTGGAATTCTGCAATGGGATACTTCTGAACGCAATGAAGCTTACGGTGACAAGGGAAATATCCTCAGATGAAAACTAGAAAGAAGCTTCCTTAGAAACTTCTTGGTGATGTATGTATTCATATCACAAATTTACACTTATTTTTCGTGCAGCATTCCATTAACACTGTCTTTGAGGAACCTGAGAAGTTCTTCTTTGGATCGCATTGAGGCCTACACAGATAAAGGAAATATCATCAGTTCAAAAGGTGAAAGAAGCTTTCTGAGAAAGTTCTTTGTGATCTGTGAACTCCTCTCACAGATTTAAAGCTTAGTTCTCAGGAAGCAATTTGCCAACACTCTTTTCGTGGAATCTGCTAAGTGAGATTTGGGAGCCCTTAGGTGCCCATGGTGAAAAAGGAAATATCCTCAGATAATAACTGGAGAGAAGCTTTCTGAGAGATTGCTTTCTGATGTGTGACTTCATCACACAGAGTTCCACCCTTCCCTTCGTGGGACCATTTGCTAACTCTGTTATCTTGTGTTCTGCAAAGTGATATTTGGGAGCTCACTAAAGGCTATGGAAAAAAGGAACTCTCCTCAGATCAAAACTAGAAAGAAGCCTTCTGAGAAACTGTATTTCGATATGTGAATGCAACTCACAGAGTTACACTTTTCTCCTCAGTGTTCAGTTTGCTAACACAGTTTTCTGAAAATCTGCAATGGTATACTTCTGAACGCAATGAAATTTACGGTGACAAACGAAATATCCTCAGATGAAAACTGGAAAGAAGTTTTGTTAAAAACTTCTTGGTGATGTGTGAACTCATCTCACAGAATTACACCTCTGTTTCATGCAGCAGTCCATTAACACTGTCTTTGAGGCCCTGAGAAGGACTTCTTTGGATCGCATTGAGGCCTTCACTGATAAAGGAAATATCATCAGTTGAAAACGTGAAAGAAGCCTTCTGAGAAACTTCTTTGTGATCTGTGAATTCCTCTCACAGAGTTACAATGTAGTTCTCAGGAAGCAGTTTGCTAACACTCTTTTCGTGGAATCTGCCAATTGAGATTTGGGAGCCCTTAGGGTCCCATGGTGAAAATGGAAATATCCTCAGATAATAACTAGAGAGAAGCTTTCTGAGAGATTGCTTACTGTTGTGTCACTTCATCACAGAGAGTTCCATCCTTCCCTTCTTGGAACAGATTGCTAACTCTGTTATCTTGTGTTCTGCAAAGTGATATTTCAGAGCTCACTGAGGGCTATGGTGAAAAAGGAAATATCCTCAGTTCAAAACTGGAAAGAAGCCTTCTGAGAAACTGCATTTCAATGTGTGAATGCAACTCACAGAGGTACTCGTTTCTCCTCGGTGTTCAGTTTGCTAACACAGTTTTCTGGAAATCTGCAATGGGATACTTCTGAACGCAATGAAGCTAACGGTGACAAAGGAAATATCCTCAGATGTAAACTAGAAAGAAGCTTTCTTAGAAACTTCTTGGTGTTGTGTGAATTCGTCTCACAAAGTTACACTTATTTTGCGTGCAGCATTCAATTAACACTGTCTTTGAGAAACCTGAGAAGGACTTCTTTGCATCGTATTGAGGCCTACGCTGATAAAGGAAATATCATCAGTAAAAAACGTGAAAGAAACTTTCTGAGAAACTTCTTTGTGATCTGTGAATTCCTCTCAGAGAGTAACAGTTTAGTTCTCAGGAATCAGTCTGCTAACGCTCTTTTCGTGGAATCGGCCAAGTGAGATTTGGGAGCCCATAGGGGCCCATGGTGAAAAAGGAAATGTCTACAGATAATACCTAGAGAGCTTTCTGAGCGATTGCTTTCTGATGTGTGACTTCATCACACAGAGTTCCACCCTTCCCTTCTTGGAACAGTTGGCTAACTCTGTTATCTTCTGTTCTGCAAAGTGATATTTGGGAGCTCACTGAGGGCTATGGTGAAAAAGGAAATATGCTCAGATCAAAACTGGAAAGAAGCCTTCTGCATAACTGGATTTCGATATGTGAATGCAACTCACAGAGTTACCCATTTGTCCTCAGTGTTCAGTGTGCAAACACAGTTTTCTGGAAATCTGCAATGGGATACTTCTGAACGCAATGAAGCTTACGGTGACTAAGGAAATATCCTCAGATGAAAACTAGAAAGAAGCTTTGTTACAAACTTCTTGTTGATGTGTGAATTCACCTCACAGAATTTCACTTAGGTTGCAAGAAGGAGTCCATTAACACTGTCTTTGAGGAACCTGAGAAGGACTTCTTTGGATTGCATTGAGGCCTACGCTGATAAAGGAAATATGATCAGTTGAAAACGTGAAAGAAGCTTTCTGAGAAACTTCTTTGTGATCTGTGAAGTCCCCTCACAGAGTTACAGCTTAGTTCTCAGGAAGCATTTTGCTAACACTCTTTTCGTTGAATCTACCAAGTGAGATTTGGGAGCCCTTAGGGACCAATGTTGTAAAAGGAAATATCCTCAGATAATAACAAGAGAGAAGCTTTCTGAGAGATTGCTTTCTGATGTGTGACTTAATCACACAGATTTCCACCCTTCCCTTCTTGGAAGAGTTTGCTAACTGTCTTATCTTGCGTTCTGCAAAGTGATATTTGGGAACACACTGAGGGCTATGGTATAAAAGGAAATATCCTCAGATCAAAACTGGAAAAAGCCTTCTGAGAAACTGCATTGCCATGTGTGAATGCAACTCACAGAGTAACACGTTTCTCTTAGTTGATCAGTTTGTTAACACAGTTTTCTGGAAATCTGCAATTAGATACTTCATAGCACAATCAACATTACGGTGACAAAGGAAAAATCCACAGATGAAAACTAGAAAGAAGCTTTTATAGAAACTTCTTGGTGATATGTGAATTCATCTCACAAAGTTACACTTATGTTTCGTGGAGCAGTCCATTAACACTGTCTTTGAGGAACCTGAGAAGAGCTTCCTTGGATCGCATTGAGGCCTACGCTAATAAAGGAATTATCATCCGTTCAAAACGTGAAAGAAGCCTTCTGAGAAACTTCTTTCTGATCTGTGAGTTCATCTCACAGACTTATAACTTAGACTTCAGGAAGAAGTTTGCTAGCGGTCTTTTCGTGGAATCTGGAAAGTGATATTTGGGAGCCCATAGGGGCCCATGATGAAAAAGGAAATATCCTCACATAATAACCAGAGTGAAGCTTTCTGAGAGATTGCTTTCTGATGTGTGACATCATCACACAGAGTTCCATCCTTCCCTTCTTGGAACAGTTTGCTAACACTGTTGTCATGAAATCTGCAAAAGTATATTTGGGAGCTCATTGAGGGCTATGGTGAAAAAGGAAATATCCTCACATAATAACTAAAGAGAAGCTTTCTGAGAAACTGCATTGCCATGTGTGAATGCAACTCACAGAGTTACACGTTTCTCTTCAGTGATCAGTTTGTTAAAACAGGTTTCTGGAAATCTGCAATTAGATACTTCATAGCACAATGAAACTTACGGTGACAAAGGAAATATCCACAAATGAAAACTAGAAAGAAGCTTTCTTAGAAACTTGTTGGTGATGTGTGAATTCATCTCACAGAGTTACACTTATGTTTCGTGGAGCAGTCCATTAACACTGTCTTTGAGGAAATTGAGAAGGGCTTCCTTGGATCGCATTGAGGTCTACACTGATAAAGGAAATTTCATCTGTTCAAAACGTGAAAGAAGCTTTCTGAGAAACTTTTTCATGATCTGTGAGTACATCTCAGAGACTTATAACTTAGACTTCAGGAAGCAGTTTGCGAACGCAGTTTTCGTGGATTCTGGATAGTGATACTTGGGAGCCCATAGGGGCCCATGGTGAAACAGGAAATATCCTCACATAATAACTAGAGAGAAGCTTTCTGACAGATTGATTTCTGATGTGTGACTTCATCAAACAGACTTCCACCCTTCCCTTCTTGGAACAGTTTGTTAACACTGTTGTCGTAGATTCTGCAAAAATATATTTGGGAGCTCATTGAGGGCTATGGTGAAAAAGGAAATATCCTCAGAACAAAACTGGAAAGAAGCCTTCTGAGAAACTGCAGTGCCATGTGTGAATGCAACTCACAGAGGTACCCATTTCTCTTCAGGGATCCGTTTGCTAACTAAGTTTTCTGGAAATCTGCAATGGGATACCTCTTAGCGCAATGAAGCTTACGGTGACAAAGGAAAAATCCACAGATGAAAACTAGAAAGAAGCTGTCGTAGAAACTTCTTGGTGATGTGTGAATTCATCTCACAGAGTTACACTTATGTTTCGTGGAGGAGTCCATTAACACTGTCTTTGAGGAATCAGAGAAGGGCTTCCTTGGATCGCATTGAGGCCTACGCTGATAAAGGAAATTTCATCTGTTCAAAACGTGAAAGAATCTTTCTGACAAACTTCTTTGTGATCTGTGAATTCCTCTCACAGAGTTACACCTCAATTTTCAGGAAGCAGTTTGCTAACACACTTTTCGTGGAATCTTCAATGTGAGAATTGGGAGCCCTTAGGGGCCCATGGTGAAAAAGGAAATATCCTCAGATAATAACTATAGAGAAGCTTTCTGAGAGATTGCTTTCTGATGTGTGACTTCATCACACAGAGTTCCACTCTTCCCTTCTTGGAACACTTTACTAACTCTGTTATCTTGAGTTCTGCAAAGGGATATTTGGGAACTAACTGAGAGGTATGATGAAAAACGATATATCCTCACATAATAACTAAACAGAAGCTTTCTGAGAAACTGCATTGCCATATGTGAATGCAACTCATAGAGTTACACGTTTCTCTTCAGTGATCAGTTTGTAAACATAGTTTTCTGGAAATCTGCAATTAGATACTTCATAGCGCAACGAACCTTATGGTGACAAAGGAAATATCCTCAGATGAAAACTAGAAAGAAGCTTGCTTAGAAACTTCTTGTTGATGTGTGAATTCATCTCACAGAGTTACACTTACGTTTTGAGGAGCAGTCCATTAACACTGTCTTTGAGGAACCTGAGAGGGGCTTAATTGGATCGCATTGAGGCCTACACTGATAAAGGAAATTTCATCCGTTCAAAACGAGAAAGAAGCTTTCTGAGAAACTTCTTTCTGATCTATGAGTTCATCTCACCGACTAATAACTTAGACTTCAGGAAGCAGTTTGCTAACACTCTTTTTGTGGATTCAGGAAAGTGATATTTGGGAGCCCATAGCGTCCCATGGTGAAAAAGGGGATGTCCTCACATAATAACTAGGGAAACGCTTTCTGAGAGATTGCTTTCTGATGTGTGACTTCATCACACAGAGTTCCACCCGTCCCTTCTTGGAACAGTTTGCTAAAACTGTTGTCGTGGAATCAGCAAATGTATATTTGGGAGCTCATTGAGGGCTATGGTGAAAAAGGAAATATCCTCAGATCAAAACTGGAAACAAGCCTTCAGAGGAATTGCATTACCATGAGTCAATGCAACTCACAGAGTTACTCATGCTCTTCAGTAATCTGTTTCCTATCTACGTTTTCTGGAAATCTGCAATCCGATGCCGCTTAGCGCAATGAAGCTTACTGTGACAAAGGATATATTCTCAGATGAAAACTAGAAGGAAGCTTTCTTAGAAACTTCTTGTTGATGTGTGAATTAATCTCACAGAGTTACACTTATGTTTCGTGGAGCAGTCCATTAACACTGTCTTTGAGGAACCTGAGAAGGGCTTCCTTGGATCGCATTGAGGCCTACGTTGATAAAGGAAATATCATCCGTTCAAAACGTGAAAGAAGCCTTCTGAGAAACTTCTTTCTGATCTCTGAGTTCATCTCACAGACTTATAACTTAGACTACAGGAAGCAGTTTGCTAGCACTCTTTTCGTGGAATCTTGAAAGAGATATTTGGGAGCCCATAGGGGCCATGATGAAAAAGGAAATATCCGCACATAATAACTAGAGAGAAGATTACTGAGAGATTGTTTTCTGATGTGTGACTTCATCACACAGAGTTCCACCCTTCCCTTCTTGGAACAGTTTGCTAACACTGTTGTCGTGGATTCTGCAATGTTATATTTGGAAGCTCATGGAGGGCTATGGCGAAAAGGGAAATATCCTCAGATAAAAACTGCAATGAAGCCTTCTGAGAAACTGCATTGCCATGAGTGAATGCAACTCACAGAGTTACACGTTTCTCCTCAGTGATCAGTTTGCTAACTAAGTTTTCTGGAAATCTGCAATGGGATACCTCTTAGCGCAATGAAGCTTACGGTGACAAAGAAAATATCCACAGATGAAAACTAGATAGAAACTTTTTTAGGAACTTCTTGGTGATGTATGAATTCATCTCACAGAGTTACACTTATGTTTCGTGGAGCAGTCCATTAAAAATGTCTTTGAGGAAACTGAGAAGGGCTTCCTTGGATCGCATTGAGGCCAATGCAGATAAAGGAAATTTCATCCGTTCAAAACGTGAAAGAAGCTTTCTGAGAAACTTGTTTCTGATCTGTGAGTTCATCAAACAGACTGAAAACTTAGACTTCAGGAAGCAGTTCGGTAACACTCTTTTCGTGGAATCTGGAAAGAGATATTTGGGAGCCCATAGGGGCCCATGAAGAAAAAGGAAATATCCTCACATAATAACTAGAGAGAAGCTTTCTGAGAGATTGCTTTCTGATGTGTGACTTCATCACACAGAGTTCCACCCTTCCCTTCTTGGAACAGTTTACTAACACTGTTGTCGTGGATTCTGCAAAGGTACATTTGGGAGCTCATTGAGGGCTTTGTTGAAAAACGAAATATCATCAGATCAAAACTGGAAAGAAGCCTTCTGAGAAACTGCATTGCCATGAGTGAATGCAACTCACAGAGTTACGCGTTTCTCTTCAGTGATCAGTTTGCTAACTAAGTTTTCTGGAAATCTGCAATTAGATACTTCGTAGCGCAATGAAGCTTACGGTGACAAAGGAAATATCCACAGATGAAAACTAGAAAGAAACTTTCTGAGAAAATTCTTGGTGATGTGTGAATTCATCTCACAGAGTTCCACTTATGTTTCGTGGAGCAGTACATTAACACTGTCTTTGAGGAACCTGAGAAGGGCTTCCTTGGATTGCATTGAGGCCTACGCTGATAAGGGAAATATAATCCTTTCAAAATGTGAAAGAAGCCATCTGAGAAACTTCTTTCTGATCTGTGAGTTCATCTCACAGACTTTTAACAGACTTCATGAAGCAGTTTGCTAGCACTCTTTTTGTGGAATCTGGAATGTGATATCTGGGAGCCCCTAGAGGCCCATGGTGAAAAAGGAAATATCCTCACATAATAACTAGAGAGAAGCTTTCTGAGAGATTGCTTTCTGATGTGTGACTTCATCACGCAGAGTTCCACACTTCTCTTCTTGCAACAGTTTGCTAACACTGTTGTCGTGGATTCTGCAAAGGTATATTTGGGAGCTCATTGAGGGCTAAGGTGAGAAAGGAAATATCCTCACATAATAACTAAAGAGAAGCTTTCTGAGAAACTTCTTTCTGATCTGTGAGTTCATCTCACAGACTTATAACTTAGACTTCAGGAAGCAGTTTGCGAACACTCTTTTCGTGGATTTTGGAAAGTGATATTTGGGAGCCCATAGGGGCCCATGGAGAAACAGGAAATATCCTCACATAATAAATAGAGAGAAGCTTTCTGAGAGATTGCTTTCTGATGTGTGATTTCATCACACAGAGTTCCACCCTTCCCTTCTGGGAACAGTTTCCAAACACTGTGGTCGTGGATTCTGCAAAGGTATATTTAGGAGCTCATTGAGGGCTATCATGAAAAAGGAGATATCCTCACATAATAACTAAAGAGAAGCTTTCATAGAAACTGCATTGCCATGTGTGAATGCAACTCACAGAGTTACACGTTTGTCTTCCGTGATCAGTTTGTTACCACAGTTTTCTGGAAATCTGCAATTAGATACTTCATAGCGCAATTAACCTTACGGTGACAAAGGAAATATCCACAGATGAAAACTAGAAAGAAGCTTTCTAAAAAACTTCATGGTGACGTGTGAATTCGTCTCACAGAATTACACTTATGTTTCATGGAGCAGTCCATTAACCCTGTCTTTGACGAAACTGAGAAGGGCTTCCTTGGATTGCATTGAGGCCTATGCTGATAAAGGAAATTTCAGCCGTTTAAAACGTGAAAGGAGCTTTCTGAGAAACTTCATTCTTATCTGTGAGTTCATCTCACAGGCTTATAACTTAGACTTCAGGAAGCAGTCTGCTAACACTCTGTTCGTGGAATCTGTAAAGTGATATTTGGGAGCCCTTAGGGGCCCATGGTGAAAAAGGAAATATCCTCACATAATAACTAGAGAGAAGCTTTCTGAGAGATTCCTTTCTGATGTGCGTCTTCATCACAGAGAGTTCCACCCTTCCCTTCTTGGAACACTTTGCTAACACTGTTGTCGTGGATTCTGCAAAGGTATATTTGGGAGCTCATTGAGGGCTACGGTGAAAAAGAAAATATCCTCACATAATAATTATAGAGAAGCTTTCTGAGAAACTGCATTGCCATGTGTGAATGCAACTCACAGAGTTACATGTTTATCTTCAGTGATCAGTTTGTTAACACAGTTTTCTTTAAATCTGCAATTCGATACTTCATAGCGCAATGAACCTTACAGTGACAAAGGAATTATCCACAGATGAAAACTAGAAAGAAGCTTTCGTAGAAACATCTTGGTGATGTGTGAATTCATCTCACAGAGTTACACTTATGTTTCGTGGAGCAGTCCACTAACACTGTCTTTGAGGAATCTGAGAACGGCTTCTTTGGATCGCATTGAGGCCTACGCTGATAAAGGAAATTTCATGCATTTAAAACGTGAAAGAAGCTTTCTGAGAAACTTCTTTCTGAACTGTGAGTTCATCTCACAACCTTTTACTTAGATTTCAGGAAACAGTTTGCTAACACTCTTTTCGTGGAATCTGTAGAGTGATATTTGGGAGCGCATAGGGGCCCATGTTGAAAAAGGAAATATCCTCACATAATAACTAAAGAGAAGTTTTCTGAGAGATTCCTTTCTGATGTGTGGCGTCGTCACACAGATTTCCACCATTCCCTTCTTGGAACAGTTTGCTAACACTGTTTTCGTGGATTCTGCAAAGGTATATTTGGGAGCTCATTGAGGGCTACGGTGAAAAAGGAAATATCCTCACATAATAATTATAGAGAAGCTTTCTGAGAAACTGCATTGCCATGTGTGAATGCAACTCACAGAGTTACACGTTTCTCTTCAGTGATCAGTTTGTTAACACAGATTTCTGGAAAACTGCAATTATATACTTCATAGCGCAATGAACCTTATGGTGACATAGGAAATATCCACAGATGAAAACTAGAAAGAAGCCTTCGTAGAAACTTCTTGGTGATGTGTGAATTCATCTCACAGAGTTATACTTATGTTTCCTGGAGCAGTCCATTAACACTGTCTTTGAGGAATCTGAGAACGGGTTCTTTGGATCGCATTGAAGCCTATGCTGATAAAGGAAATTTCATCCGTTCAATAGGTGAAAGAAGTTTTCTGAGAAACTTCTTTCTGAACTGTGAGTTCATCTCACAACCTTTTACTTAGATTTCAGGAAACAGTTTGCTAACACTCTTTTCGTGGAATCTGTAGAGTGATATTTGGGAGCGCATAGGGGCCCTTGTTGAAAAAGGAAATATCCTCACATAATAACTAAAGAGAAGTTTTCTGAGAGATTCCTTTCTGATGTGTGGCGTCGTCACACAGACTTCCACCATTCCCTTCTTGGAACAGTTTGCTAACACTGTTATCGTGGATTCTGCAAAGGTATATTTGGGAGCTCATTGAGGGCTACGGTGAAAAAGGAAATATCCTCACATAATAATTATAGAGAAGCTTTCTGAGAAACTGCATTGCCATGTGTGAATGCAACTCACAGAGTTACATGTTTATCTTCAGTGATCAGTTTGTTAACACAGTTTTCTTTAAATCTGCAATTCGATACTTCATAGCGCAATGAACCTTACAGTGACAAAGGAATTATCCACAGATGAAAACTAGAAAGAAGCTTTCGTAGAAACATCTTGGTGATGTGTGAATTCATCTCACAGAGTTACACTTATGTTTCGTGGAGCAGTCCACTAACACTGTCTTTGAGGAATCTGAGAACGGCTTCTTTGGATCGCATTGAGGCCTACGCTGATAAAGGAAATTTCATGCATTTAAAACGTGAAAGAAGCTTTCTGAGAAACTTCTTTCTGAACTGTGAGTTCATCTCACAACCTTTTACTTAGATTTCAGGAAACAGTTTGCTAACACTCTTTTCGTGGAATCTGTAGAGTGATATTTGGGAGCGCATAGGGGCCCATGTTGAAAAAGGAAATATCCTCACATAATAACTAAAGAGAAGTTTTCTGAGAGATTCCTTTCTGATGTGTGGCGTCGTCACACAGACTTCCACCATTCCCTTCTTGGAACAGTTTGCTAACACTGTTTTCGTGGATTCTGCAAAGGTATATTTGGGAGCTCATTGAGGGCTACGGTGAAAAAGGAAATATCCTCACATAATAATTATAGAGAAGCTTTCTGAGAAACTGCATTGCCATGTGTGAATGCAACTCACAGAGTTACATGTTTATCTTCAGTGATCAGTTTGTTAACACAGTTTTCTTTAAATCTGCAATTCGATACTTCATAGCGCAATGAACCTTACAGTGACAAAGGAATTATCCACAGATGAAAACTAGAAAGAAGCTTTCGTAGAAACATCTTGGTGATGTGTGAATTCATCTCACAGAGTTACACTTATGTTTCGTGGAGCAGTCCACTAACACTGTCTTTGAGGAATCTGAGAACGGCTTCTTTGGATCGCATTGAGGCCTACGCTGATAAAGGAAATTTCATGCATTTAAAACGTGAAAGAAGCTTTCTGAGAAACTTCTTTGTGATCTGTGAGTTCATCTCACAGACTTAAAACTTAGACTTCAGGATGCAGTTTGCTAATACACTTTTCGTGGAATCTGTAAAGTGATATTTGGGAGCCCTTAGGGGCCCATGGGGAAAACGAAATATCTTCACATAATAACTAGAGAGAAGCTTTCTGAGAGATTCCTTTCTGATGTGTGACTTCATCACACAGAGTTCCACCCTTCTTGGAACACTTTGCTAACACTGTTGTCGTGGATTCTGCAAAGGTATATTTGGGAGCTCATTGAGGGCTCTGGTGAAAAAGGAAATATCCTCACATAATAACTAAAGAGAAGCGTTCTGAGAAACTGCATTGCCATGTGTGAATGCAACTCACAGAGTTACACGTTTCTCTTCAGTGATCAGTTTGTTAACACAGTTTTCTGGAAATCTACAATTTGATACTTCATAGCGCAATGAACCTTACAGTGACAAAGGAAATATCCGCAGCTGATAACTAGAAAGAAGCTTTCTTAGAAACTTCTTGGTGATGTGTGAATTAATCTCACAGAGTTACACTTATGTTTCGTGGAGCAGTCCATTAACACTGTCTTTGAGGAATCTGAGAACGGCTTCTTTGGATCGCATTGAGGCCTACGCTGAAAAAGGAAATTTCATGCATTCAAAACGTGAAAGAAGCTTTCTGAGAAACTTCTTTCTGATCTGTGAGTTCATCTCACAGACTTAAAACTTAGACTTCAGGATACAGTTTGCTAACACTCTTTTCGTGTAATCTGTAAAGTGATATTTGGGAGCCCATAGGGGCCCATGGTGAAAAACGAAATATCCTCACATAATAACTAGAGAAAGCTTTCTGAGAGATTCCTTTCTTATGTGTGACTTCATCACACAGAGTTCCACCCTTCCCTTCTTGGAACAGTTTGCTTAACACTGTTGTCGTGTATTCTGCAAAGGTATATTTGGGAGCTCATTGAGGGCTATGGTGAAAAAGGAAATATCCTCACATAATAACTAAAGAGAAGCTTTCTGAGAATCTGCATTGCCATTTGTGAATGCAACTCACAGAGTTACACGTTTCTCTTCAGTGTTCAGGTTGTTAACACAGTTTTCTGGAAATCTGCAATTAGATACTTCATAGCGCAATGAACCTTACAGTGACAAAGGAAATATTCACATATGAAAACTAGAAAGAAGCTTTCGTAGAAACTTCTTGGTGATGTGTGAATTCATCTCACAGAGTTACACTTATGTTTCGTGGAGCAGTCCATTAACACTGTCTTTGAGAAATCTGAGAACGGATTCTTTGGATCGCATTGAGGCCTACGCTGATAAAGGAAATTTCATCCGTTCAAAACGTGAAAGAAGCTTTCTGAGAAACTTCTTTCTGATCTGTGAGTTCATTTCACAGACTTATAACTTATACTCCAGAAAGCAGTTCGCTAACACTCTTTCTGTGGATTCTGGAATGTGATATTTGGGAGCCTATAGGGGCCCATGATGAAAAAGGAAATATCCTCACATAATAACTAGAGAGAAGCTTTCTGAGAGATTGCTTTCTGATGTCTGCCTTCAATTTCCTTATACTGTTGTCGTGGATTCTGCAAAGGTATATTTGGGAGCTCATTGAGGGCTATGGTGAAAAAGGAAATATCCTCTGATGAAAACTGGAAAGAAGCCTTCTGAGAAACTGCATTGCCATGAGTGAATGCAACTCCTAGAGTTACACGACTCTCTTCAGTAATCAGTTTGCTAACTAAGTTTTCTGGAAACCTGCAATGGGATACCTGTTAGCGCAATGAAACTTACGGTGACAAAGGAAGTATAATCAGATGAATCTAGAAAGAAGCTTTCTTAGAAACTTCTTGGTGATGTGTGAATTCATCTCACAGAGTTACACTTATGTTTCGTGGAGCAGTCCATTAACACTGTCTTTGAGGAACCTGAGAACGGCTTCCTTGGATCGCATTGAGGCCGACGCTGATAAAGGAAATATCATCCGTTCAAAACGTGAAAGAAGCCTTCTGAGAAACATCTTTCTGATCTTTGAGCTCATCTCGCAGACTTATAACTAAGACTTCAGGAAGCAGTTTGCAAACTCCCTTTTCATGGAATATAGAAAGTGATATTTGGGACCCGAAAGGGGCCCTTGATGAAAAAGGAAATATCCTCACATAATGACTAGAGAGAAGGTTTCTGAGAGATTGCTTTCTGATGTGTGACTTCAGCACACAGAGTTCCACCCATCCCTTCTGGGAACAGTTTGCTAACACTGTTGTCGTGGATTCTGCAAAGGTATATTTTGAAGCTCACTAAGTGCTATGGTGAAAAATGAAATATCCTCAGATCAAAACTGGAAAGAAGCCTTCTGAGAAACTGCATTGCCATGAGTGAATGCAACTCACCGAGTTACAAGTCTCTTCAGTGATTAGTGTGCTAACAAAGTTTTCTGGAATTCTGCTGTGGGATACCGCTTAAGGCAATGAAGCTTACGGTGACAAAGGAAATATCCTCAGATGAAAACTAGAAAGAAGCTTTCTTACAAACTTCTTGGTGATGTGTGAATTCATCACACAGAGTTACACTTATGTATCGTGGAACAGTCCATTAACATTTTATTTGAGGAAACTGAGAATGGCTTCTTTGGTTCGCAATGAGGCCTACACTGATAAAGGAAATTTCATCCGTTCAAAACGTGAAAGAAGCTTTCTGAGAAACTATTTTCTGATCTGTGAGTTCATCTCACAGACTTATAACTTAGACTTCAGGAAGCAGTGCTAACACTCTTTTCGTGGAATCTGGAAAGTGATATTTCGGACTCCATAGGGGCCCATGATGAAAAAGGAAATATCCCCACATAATAAGTGGAGAGAAGCTTTCTGAGAGATTGCTTTTGGATGTGTGACTTCATCACAGAGTTCCACCCTTCCCTTCTTGGAACAGTTTGCTAACACTGTTGTCGTGGATTCTGCAAAGGTATATTTGGGAGCTCAATGAGGGCTATGGTGAAAAAGGAAATATCCTCAGGTCAAAACTGGAAAGAAGCCTTCGGAGAAACTGCAATGCCGTGAGTGAATGCAATTCACAGAGTTACACATTTCTCTTCAGTGCTCAGTTTGCTAACTAAGTTTTCGGGAAATCTGCAATGGGATACCTCTTAGTGCAATAAAGCTTACGGTGACAAAGGAAGTATCCTCAGATGAATCTGGAAAGAAGCTTTTTTAGAAACTTCTTGGTGATGTGTGAATTCATCTCTCAGAGTTACACTTATGTTTCGTGGAGCAGTGCATTAACACTGTCCTTGAGGAACCTGAGAAGTGCTTCCTCGAATCGGATTGAGGCCTACGCAGATAAATGATATTTCATCCGTTCACAACGTGAAAGAAGCCTTCTGAGAAACTTCTTTCTTATCTGTGAGTTCATGTCACAGACTTATAACTTAGACTTCAGGAAGCAGTTTGCTAACACTCTTTTCATGGATTCTGGAAAGGCATATTTGGGAGCCCATGGGGACCATGATGAAAAAGGAAATATCCTCACATAATAACCAGAGAGAAGCTTTCTGAGAGATTCCTTTCTGATGTGTAACTTCATCACACAGAGTTCCACCCTTCCCTTCTTGAAACAGTTTGCTAACACTGTTTTCGTGGATACTGCAAAGGTATATTTTGAAGCTCATTTAGGGCTATGGTGAAAAATGGAATATCCTCAGATCAAAACTGGAAAGAAGCCTTCTGAGAAACTGCATTGCCATGTGTGAATGCAACTCACAGAGTTACACGTTTCTCTTCAGTGATCAGTGTGCTAACTAAGTTTTCTGGAATTCTGCAGTGGGATACCTCTTAAGGCAATGAAGCTTACAGTGACAAAGGAAATATCCTCATATGAA
This sequence comes from Rhinopithecus roxellana, assembly GCF_007565055.1. Lineage (NCBI taxonomy): Eukaryota > Metazoa > Chordata > Mammalia > Primates > Cercopithecidae > Rhinopithecus > Rhinopithecus roxellana. The sequence goes on along the minus strand of NC_044552.1, from coordinate 101,738,150 downwards.
AACTAGAAAGAAGCTTTCTTGGAAACTTCTTGGTGATGTGTGAATTCATCACACAGAGTTACACTTATGTTTCGTGGAACAGTCCATTAACATTGTCTTTGAGGAATCTGAGAACGGCTTCTTTGGTTCGCAATGAGGCCTACGCTGATAAAGGAAATTTCATCAGTTCAAAAAATGAAAGAAGCTTTCTGAGAAACTTTTTTCTGATCTGTGAGTTCATCTCACAGACTTATAACTTATACTTCAGGAAGCAGTGTGCTAACACTCTTTTCGTGGAATCTGCAAAGTGAGATTTGGGAGCCCTTAGGGGCCCATGGTGAAAAAGGAAATATCCTGAGATAATAAGTAGAGAGAAGCTTTCTGAGAGATTGCTTTCTGATGTGTGACTTCGTCACACAGAGTTCCAACCTTCCCTTCTTGGAACAATTTGCTAAATCTGTTACCTTGTGTTTTCTCCTCTGTGTTCAGTTTGCTAACACAGTTTTCTGGAAATCTGCAATGGGATACTGCTGAACGCAATGAAGCTTACGGTGACAAAGGAAATATCCTCAGATGAAAACTAGAAAGAAGCTCTGTTAGAAACTTCTTGGTGATGTGTGAATTCATCTCCCAGAATTACACTTATGTTTCATGAAGGAGTCCTTTAACACTGTCTTTGAGGAACCTGAGAAGGACTTCTTTGGATTTCATTGAGGCCTATGCTAATAAAGGAAATATCATAAGTTGAAAACTTGAAAGATGCTTTGTGAGAGACTTCTTTGTGATCTGTGAATTCCTCTCACAGAGTTACAGCTTAGTTCTCAGGAAGCCGTTTGCTTACACTCTTTTCGTGGAACCTGCCAAATGAGATTTTTTAGCCCATAGGGGCCCATGGTGAAAAAGGAAATATCCTCAGATAATAACTAGAAAGAAGCTTTCTGAGAGATTGCTTTCTGATGTGTGACTTCATCACCCAAATTTCCACCCTTCCCTTACTTGAAGAGTTTGCTAACTCTGTTATCTTGTGTTCTGCAAAGTGATAATTGGGAGCTCACTGAGGACTATGGTGAAAAAGGAAATATACCCAGATCAAAACTGGAAGGAAGCCTTCGGAGAAACTGCATTTCGATGTGTGAATGCAACTCACAGAGTGACACGTTTCTCCTCCGTGCTCAGTTTGCTAACATAGTTTTCTGGAAATCTGCAATGGGATACTTCTGAACGCAATGAAGCTTACGGTGACAAAGGAAATATCCTCAGATGAAAACTAGAAAGAAGCTCTATTATAAACTTCTCGGTGATGTGTGAATGCATCTCACAGAATTACACTTATGTTTCATGCAGCAGTCCATTAACACTGTCTTTGAGGAACCTGAGAAGGACTTCTTCGGATCGCATTGAGGCCTACGCTGATAATGGAAATATAATCAGTTCAAAACGTGAAAGAAACATTCTGAGAAACTTTTTTGTGATCTGTGAATTCCTTTCACAGATTTACAGCTTAGTTTTCAGGAAGCAGTTTGCTAACACTCTTTTCGTGGAATCTGCAAAGTGAGATTTGGGAGACCTTAGGGGCCCATGGTGAAAAAGGAAATACCCTCAGATAATAACTAGAGAGAAGCTTTCTCAGAGATTGCTTTCTGATGTGTGACTTCATCACGAAATTCCAACCTTCCTTTCTTTGAAGAGTTTGTTAACTCTGTTATCTTGTGTTCTGCAAAGTGATAATTGGGAAATCACTGAGGACTATGGTGAAAAAGGAAATATACCCTGATCAAAACTGGAAGGAAGCCTTCGGAGAAACTGCATTTCGATGTGTGCATGCAACTCAGAGAGTTACACGTTTCTCCTCAGTGTTCAGTTTGCTAACATATTTTTCTGGAAACCTGCAATGGGATATTAAGAACACAATGAAGCTTACGGTGACAAAGGAAATATCCTCAGATGAAAACTAGAAAGAAGCTCTGTTAGAAACTTCTTGGAGATGTGTGAATTCATCTCAAAGAATTACACTCATGTATGATGTAGGAGTCCATTAACACTGTCTTTGAGGAACCTGAGAAGGACTTCTTTGGATCGCATTGAGGCCTACACTGGTAAAGGAAATATCATCAGTTGAAAACGTGAAAGAAGCTTTCTGAGAAACTTCTTTGTGATCTGTGAATTCCTCTCACAGAGTTACAGCGTAGTTCTCAGGAAGCAGTTTGCTAACACTCTTTCGTGGAATCTGCCAAATGAGATTTGGGAGCCCTTAGGGGCCCATGGTGAAAAAGCAAATATCCTCAGATAACAACTAGAGAGAAGCTTTCTGAGAGATTGCTTTCTGATGTGTGACTTCATCACACAGAGTTCCACCCTTCCCTTCTTGGAAGAGTTTGCTAACTCTGTTATCTTGTGTTCTACAAAGTGTTATTTGGGAGCTCACTGCGAGCTATGGTGAAAAAGGAAATATCCTCAGATCAAAACTGGAAAGAAGCCTTCTGAGAAAATGCATTTCGATGTGTGAATGCAACTCACAGAGTTACACGTTTCTCTTCAGTGTTCAGTTTGCTAACACAGTTTTCTGGAAATCTGCAATGGGATACTTCTGAACGCAATGAAGCTTATGGTGACAAAGGAAATATCCTCATATGAAAACTAGAAAGAAGCTTTCTTAGAAACTTCTTGGAGATGTGTGATTTCACCTGACAAAGTTACACTTATATTTCCTGCAGCATTCCATTAACAGTGTCTTTGAGGAACCTGAGAACCACTTCTTTGGATTGCATTGAGGCCTACCATCATAATGGAAATATCACCACCTCAAAACGTGAATGAAAATTTTTGCGAAACTTCTTTGTGATCTGTGAATTCCTCTCACAGAGTTACAACTTAGTGCTCAGGAAGCAGTTTGCTAACACTCTTTTTGTGGAATCTGCCAAATGAGATATTTTAGCCCATAGGGGCCCATGGTGAAAAAGGAAATATCCTCAGATAATAACTAGAGAGAAGCTTTCTGAGAGATTGCTTTCTGATGTGTGACTTCATCACACAGAGTTACACCCTTCCCTTCTTGGAACAGTTTGCTAACTCTGTTATCTTATGTTCTGAAAAGTGATATTTGGGAGCTCACTAAGGGCTATGGTGAAAAAGGAAATATCCTAGCTCAAAACTGGAAAGAAGCCTTCTGAGAAACTGCATTTCGATGTGTGAATGCAACTTACAGAGTTACACGTTTCTCCTCAGTGTTCAGTTTGCTAACACTGTTTTCTGGAAATCTGCAATGGGATACTTCTGAACGCAATGAAGCTTACGGTGACAAAGGAATATCCTCAGATGAAAACTAGAAAGAAGCTTCCTTAGAAACTTCTTGGTGATGTATGTATTCATCTCACAAATTTACACTTATTTTTCGTGCAGCATTGCATTAACACTGTCTTTGAGGAACCTGAGAAGTTCTTCTTTGGATCGCATTGAGGCCTACAATCATAAAGGAAATATCCATCAGCTCAAAACGTGAAAGAAGCTTTCTGAGAAACTTCTTTGAGATCTGTGAATTCCTCTAACAGAGTTACAGCTTAGTTCTCAGGAAGCAGTTTGATAACACTCTTTTCGTGGAATCTGCCAAATGAGATTTGGGAGCCCGTAGGGGCCCATGGTGAAAAAGGAAATATCCTCAGATAATAACTATAGTAAGGGGGCTGGGCAAGATGGCCGAATAGGAACAGCTCCAGTCTCCAACTCCCAGCGCGAGTGACACAGAATACCGGTGATTTCTGCATTTTCAACTGAGGTACTGGGGTCATCTCACTAGGGAGTGCCGGACAATCGGTGCTGGTCAGCTGCTGCAGCCTCACCAGCGAGAGCTGAAGCAGGGCGAGGCATCGCCTCACCTGGAAGCCAAAGGGGAAGGGAATCCGTTTTCCTAGTCAGGGGAACTGAGACACACAACCCCTGGAAAATCGGGTAACTCCCACCCCAATACTGTGCTTTAAGCAGACAGGCACACCAGGAGAATATATCCCACACCTGTCCCGGAGGGTCCCATTCCCACGGAGCCTCCCTCACTGCTAACACAACAGTCTGCAGCGATCTATCCGCAAGGCAGCAGCGTGGCTGGGGGAGGGGCGCCGGCCATTGCTGAGGCTTAAGTGGGTAAACGGAGCCGCTGGGAAGCTCGAACTGGGTGGAGCTCACAGCAGCTCAAGGAAGCCTGCCTGTCTCTGTAGTCTCCACCTCTGGGGACAGCGCACAGCTGAAGACCAACAGGGGAAGCAGCGGGGGCCGGTGCAGATGCCAACGACTCTGTCTGACAGCTTTGTGGAGAGCCGTGGATCTCCCAACGCGGAGGTTGAGATCTGAGAACGGACAGACTGCCTGCTCAGATGGGTCCCTGACCCCTGAGTAGCCTAGCTGGGAGACATCCCCCACTAGGGCCAGTCTGACACCCCACATCTCACAGGGTGGAGTACACCCCTGAGAGGAAAATTCCAAAGGAAGAATCAGACAGGTACACTCGCTGTTCAGCAATATTCTATCTTCGGCAACCTCTGCTGCTGATACCCAGGCAAACAGGGTCTGGAGTGGACCTCAAGCAATCTCCAACAGACCAACAGACAGTCCTTCTGACTGTCAGAAGGAAAACTATCAAACAGGAAGGACACCTATATCAAAACCCCATCAGTACGTCACCATCATCAAAGACCAGAGACAGATAAAACCACAAAGATGGGGAAGAATCAGGGCAGAAAAGCTGGAAATTCAAAAAATAAGAGCGCATCTCCCCCTGCAAAGGAGCGCAGCCCATCGCCAGCAACGGATCAAAGCTGGTCAGAGAATGACTTTGACGAGATGAGAGAAGAAGGCTTCAGTCCATCAAATTTCTCAGAGCTAAAGGAGGAATGACGTACCCAGTGCAAAGAAACTCAAAATCTTGAAAAAAGAGTGGAAGAATTGACAGCTAGACTCATTAATGCAGAGAAGATCATAAACGAAATGACAGAGATGAAAACCATGACACGAGAAATACGTGACAAATGCACAAGCTTCAGTAACCGACTCGATCAACTGGAAGAAAGAGTATCAGCGATTGAGGATCAAATGAATGAAATGAAGCGAGAAGAGAAACCAAAGGAAAAAAGAAGAAAGAGAAATGAACAAAGCCTGCAAGAAGTATGGGATTATGTAAAAAGACCAAATCTACGTCTGATTGGGGTGTCTGAAAGTGAGGGGGAAAATGGAACCAAGTTGGAAAACACTCTTCAGGATATCATCCAGGAGAACTTCCCCAACCTAGTAGGGCAGGCCAACATTCAAATTCAGGAAATACAGAGAACGCCACAAAGATACTCTTCCAGAAGAGCAACTCCAAGACACATAATTGCCAGATTCACCAAAGTTGAAATGAAGGAAAAAATCTTAAGGGCAGCCAGAGAGAAAGGTCGGGTTACCCACAAAGGGAAGCCCATCAGGCTAACAGCAGATCTCTCGGCAGAAACTCTACAAGCCAGAAGAGAGTGGGGGCCAATATTCAATGTTCTTAAAGAAAAGAATTTTCAACCCAGAATTTCATATCCAGCCCAACTAAGTTTCATAAGTGAAGGAGAAATAAAATCCTTTACAGATAAGCAAATGCTTAGAGATTTTCTCACCACCAGGCCTGCCTTACAAGAGACCCTGAAGGAAGCCCTAAATATGGAAAGGAACAACCGGTACCAGCCATTGCAAAAACATGCCAAAATGTAAAGACCATCGAGGCTAGGAAGAAACTGCATCAACTAACGAGCAAAATAACCAGTTAATATCATAATGACAGGATCAAGTTCACACATAACAATATTAACCTTAAATGTAAATGGACTAAATGCTCCAATTAAAAGACACAGACTGGCAAACTGGATAAAGAGTCAAGACCCATCAGTCTGCTGTATTCAGGAGACCCATCTCACATGCAGAGACATACATAGGCTCAAAATAAAGGGATGGAGGAAGATCTACCAAGCAAATGGAGAACAAAAAAAAGCAGGGGTTGCAATCCTAGTCTCTGATAAAACAGACTTTAAACCATCAAAGATCAAAAGAGACAAAGAAGGCCATTACATAATGGTAAAGGGATCAATTCAACAGGAAGAGCTAACCCTCCTAAATATATATGCACCCAATACAGGAGCACCCAGATTCATAAAGCAAGTCCTTAGAGACTTACAAAGAGACTTAGACTCCCATACAATAATAATGGGAGACTTCAACATTCCACTGTCAACATTAGACAGATCAACGAGACAGAAAGTTAACAAGGATATCCAGGTATTGAACTCATCTCTGCACCAAGCGGACCTAATAGACATCTATAGAACTCTCCACCCCAAATCAACAGAATATACATTCTTCTCAGCACCACATCGCACTTATTCCAAAATTGACCACATAATTGGAAGTAAAGCACTCCTCAGCAAATGTACAAGAACAGAAATTATAACAAACTGTCTCTCAGACCACAGTGCAATCAAACTAGAACTCAGGACTAAGAACCTCAATCAAAACCGCTCAACTACATGGAAACTGAACAACCTGCTCCTGAATGACTACTGGGTACATAACGAAATGAAAGCAGAAATAAAGATGTTCTTTGAAACCAATGAGAACAAAGATACAACATACCAGAATCTCTGGGACACATTGAAAGCAGTGTGTAGAGGGAAATTTATAGCACTAAATGCCCACAAGAGAAAGCAGGAAAGATCTAAAATTGACACTCTAACATCACAATTAAAAGAACTAGAGAGGCAAGAGCAAACACATTCAAAAGCTAGCAGAAGGCAAGAAATAACTACGATCAGAGCAGAACTGAAGGAGATAGAGACACAAAAAAACCTCCAAAAAATCAATGAATCCAGGAGTTGGTTTTTTGAAAAGATCAACAAAATTGACAGACCGCTAGCAAGACTAATAAAGAAGAAAAGAGAGAGGAATCAAATAGACGCAATAAAAAATGATAAAGGGGATATCACCACCGACCCCACAGAAATACAAACAACCATCAGAGAATACTATAAACGCCTTTACGCAAATCAACTAGAAAATCTAGAAGAAATGGATAATTTCCTGGACACTTACACTCTCCCAAGACTAAACCAGGAAGAAGTTGAATCCCTGAATAGACCAATAGCAGGCTCTGAAATTGAGGCAACAATTAATAGCCTACCCACCAAAAAAAGTCCAGGACCAGATGGATTCACAGCTGAATTCTACCAGAGGTACAAGGAGGAGCTGGTACCATTCCTTCTGAAACTATTCCAATCAATAGAGCAAGAGGGAATCCTCCCTAACTCATTTTATGAGGCCAGCATCATCCTGATAACAAAGCCTGGCAGAGACACAACAAAAAAAGAGAATTTTAGACCAATATCCCTGATGAACATCGATGCAAAAATTCTCAATAAAATACTGGCAAACCGGATTCAGCAGCACATCAAAAAGCTTATCCACCATGATCAAGTGGGCTTCATCCCTGGGATGCAAGGCTGGTTCAACATTCGCAAATCAACAAATGTAATCCAGCATATAAAGAGAACCAAAGACAAGAACCACATGATGATCTCAATAGATGCAGAAAAGGCTTTTGACAAAATTCAACAGCCCTTCATGCTAAAAACGCTCAATAAATTCGGTATTGATGGAACGTACCTCAAAATCATAAGAGCTATTTATGACAAACCCACAGCTAATATCATTCTGAATGGGCAAAAACTGGAAAAATTCCCTTTGAAAACTGGCACAAGACAGGGATGCCCTCTCTCACCACTCCTATTCAATATAGTCTTGGAAGTTCTGGCTAGGGCAATCAGGCAAGAGAGAGAAATCAAGGGTATCCAGTTAGGAAAAGAAGAAGTCAAATTGTCCCTGTTTGCAGATGACATGATTGTATATTTAGAAAACCCCATTGTCTCAGCCCCAAATCTCCTTCAGCTGATAAGCAACTTCAGCAAAGTCTCAGGATACAAAATTAATGTGCAAAAATCACAAGCATTCTTATACACCAGTAACAGACAAGCAGAGAGCCAAATCAGGAATGAACTTCCATTCACAATTGCTTCAAAGAGAATAAAATACCTAGGAATCCAGCTTACAAGGGATGTAAAGGACCTCTTCAAGGAGAACTACAAACCACTGCTCAGTGAAATCAAAGAGGACACAAACAAATGGAAGAACATACCATGCTCATGGATAGGAAGAATCAATATCGTGAAAATGGCCATACTGCCCAAGGTTATTTATAGATTCAATGCCATCCCCGTCAAGCTACCAATGAGTTTCTTCACAGAATTGGAAAAAAACTGCTTTAAAGTTCATATGGAACCAAAAAAGAGCCCGCATTGCCAAGACAATCCTAAGTCAAAAGGACAAAGCTGGAGGCGTCACGCTACCTGACTTCAAACTATATTACAAGGCTACAGTAACCAAAAACAGCATGGTACTGGTACCAAAACAGAGATATAGACCAATGGAACAGAACAGAGTCCTCAGAAATAGTACCACACATCTACAACCATCTGATCTTTGACAAACCTGAGAGAAACAAGAAATGGGGAAAGGATTCCCTATTTAATAAATGGTGCTGGGAAAATTGGCTAGCCATAAGTAGAAAGCTGAAACTGGATCCTTTCCTTACCCCTTATACGAAGATTAATTCAAGATGGATTAGAGACTTAAATGTTAGACCTAATACCATAAAAACCCTAGAAGAAAATCTAAGTAGAACCATTCAGGACAGAGGCATGGGCAAGGACTTCATGTCTAAAACACCAAAAGCAACGGCAGCAAAAGCCAAAATTGACAAATGGGATCTAATTAAACTAAAGAGCTTTTGCACAGCAAAAGAAACTACCATCAGAGTGAACAGGCAACCTACAGAATGGGAGAAAATTTTTGCAACCTACTCATCTGACAAAGGGCTAATATCCAGAATCTACAAAGAACTCAAACAAATATACAAGAAAAAAACAAACAACCCCATCAAAAAGTGGGCAAAGGATATGAACAGACATTTCTCAAAAGAAGACATTCATACAGCCAACAGACACATGAAAAAATGCTCATCATCACTCGCCATCAGAGAAATGCAAATCAAAACCACAATGAGATACCATCTCACACCAGCTAGAATGGAAATCATTAAAAAATCAGGAAACAACACGTGCTACAGAGGATGTGAAGAAATAGGAACACTTTTACACTGTTGGTGGGATTGTAAACTAGTTCAACCATTATGGAAAACAGTATGGCAATTCCTCAAGGATCTGGAACCAGATGTACCATATGACCCAGCCATCCCACTACTGGGTATATACCCAAAGGATTATAAATTAGTCTACTACAAAGACACATGCACACGTATGTTTACTGCGGCACTATTCACAATAGCAAAGACTTGGAATCAACCCAAATGTCCATCTGTGACAGACTGGATTAAGAAAATGTGGCACATATACACCATGGAATACTATGCAGCCATAAAAAAGGATGAGTTTGCATCCTTTGTAGGGACATGGATGCAGCTGGAAACCATCATTCTTAGCAAACTATCACAAGAAGAGAAAACCAAACACCGCATGTTCTCACTCATTAGGTGGGAACTGAACAATCAGATCACTTGGACTCGGGAAGGGGAACATCACACACTGGGGCCTATCATGGGGAGGGGGGAGGAGGGAGGGATTGCACTGGGGAGATATACATGATATAAATGATGAATTGATGGGTGCTGACGAGTTGATGGGTGCAGCACACCAACATGGCATAAGTATACATATGTAACAAACCTGCACGTTATGCACATGTACCCTATAACTTAAATTAAAAAAAAATAAGTTAAAAAAAAAGAAAGAAGTTAGTTGTCAGTAAAGCATTAAAAATTTTATTTGACCTAATTTTATGTAAAATGGAAAGGATATTGGAGAGATAGTAAAGTCATACATTCTTAGGCTGCAAGGATCCTGGATAGTTATCACTTCTATAAAGAGAACTCAGTCTAGAGGAAGCAAGATGCGTAAATATTCAGTGAAAGATTAGATCTAGCTTGACTGAAGGAACTGAGTGGGGAACCTAAAATAAATAGATCAACTTACTGCTTATCATAATACATTAGAAATGTAACTGTTTGAAGCTTAGGAACAATATTAGTAATATGATATGTAGATATCCCATATGCTTCATGACATTATTTTATCCCAATTGAGAATAAAATTATTTTTAATTAAGTAAAAAAAAATGACTAGAGAGAAACTTTCTGAGAGATTGCTTTCTGATATGTGACTTCATCACACAGAGTTCCACCCTTCCCTTCTTGGAAGAGTTTGCTACATCTGTTATCTTGTGTTCTGAAAAGTGATATTTGGGAGCTCACTGAGGGCTATGGTAAAAAAGGAAATATTCTCAGATCAAAACTGGAAAGAAGCCTTCTGAGAAACTGCATTTCGATATGTGAATGCAACTCACAGAGTTACACGTTATTCTTCAGTGTTCAGTTTGTTAACACAGTTTTCTGGAAATCTGCAATGGGATACTTCTGAACGCAATGAAGCTTACGGTGACAAAGGAAATATCCTCAGATGAAAACTAGAAAGAAGCCTTGTTAGAAACTTCTTCGTGATGTGTGAATTCATCTCACAGAATTACCCCTCTGTTTCGTGCAGCAGTCCATTAACACTGTCTTTGAGGAACCTGAGAAGGAATTCTTTGGATCGCATTGAGGCCTATGCTGATAAAGTAAATATCAGCAGTTCAAAAAGTGAGAGAAGCTTTCAGAGAAACTTCTTTGTGATCTGTGAATTCCTCTCACAGAGTTACAGCTTAGTTCTCAGGAAGCAGTTTGATAACACTCTTTTCGTGGAATCTGTCAAATGAGATTTGGGAGCCCATAGGGGCCAATGGTGACAAAGGAACTATCCTCAGATAATAACTAGAGAGAAGCTCTCTGAGAGATTGCTTTCTGATGTGTGACTTCATCACACAGAGTTACACCCTTCCCTTCTTGGAAAAGTTTGCTAACACTGTTATCTTGTGTTCTCCAAAGTGATATTTGTTAGGTCACTGAGGGCTATGGTGAAAAAAGAAATATCCTCAGATCAAACCTGGAAAGAAGCTTTCTGAGAAACTGCATTTCGACGTGTGAATGCAACTCACAGAGTTACACGTTTCTCTTCAGTGTTCAGTTTCCTAACGCATTTTTCTGGAAATCTGCAATGGGATACTTCTGAACGCAATGAAGCTTAGGGTGACAAAGGAAATATCCTAAGATGAAAACTAGAAAGAAGCTTTCTTAGAAACTTCTTGGTGATGTGTGAATTAATCTCACAAAGTAACACTTAAGTTTCGTGCAGCATTCCATTGACACTGTTTTGAGGATCCTGAGAAGGACTTCTTTGGATCGCATTGAGGCCTACGCTGATAAAGGAAATATCAGCAGTTTAAAACGTAAAAGAAGCTTTCTGAGAAACTTCTTTGTGTTCTGTGAATTCCTCTCACAGAGTTACAGCTTAGTTCTCAGGAAGCAGTTTGATAACACTCTTTTCGTGGAATCTGCCAAATGAGATTTGGGAGCCCATAGGGGCCCATGGTGAAAAAGGAAATATCCTCAGATAATAACAAGAGAGAAGCTTTCTGAGAGATTGCTTTCTGATGTGTGACTTCATCACACAGAGTTCCACCCTTCCCTTCTTGGAAGAGTTTGCTAACTCTGTTATCTTGTGTTCTGCAAGTGATATTTGGGAGCTCACTGAGGGCCATGGTGAAAAAGGAAATATCTTCAGATCAAAACTGGAAAGAAGCCTTCTGAGAAACTGCATTTCGATGTGTGAATGCAACTCACAGAGTTACACGTTTCTCCTCAGTGTTCAGTTTCCTAACACAGTTTTCTGGAAATCTGCAATGGGATACTTCTGAACGCAATGAAGCTTAGGATGTCAAAGGATATATCCTCAGATGAAAACTAGAAAGAAGCTTTCTTGGAAACTTCTTGGTGGTGTGTGAATTCATCTCACAAAGTTACACTCATGTTTCTTGCAGCATTCCATTAACACTGTCTTTGAGGAACCTGAGAAGGACTTCTTTGGATCGCATTGAAGACTACAATCATAAAGGAAATATCATCAGCCCAAAACCTGAAAGAAGCTTTCTGAGAAACTTCTAGGAGATCTGTGAATTCCTCTCACAGAGTTACAATTTAGTTCTCAGGAAGCAGTTTGCTAACACTCTTTTCGTGGAATCAGCCAAATGAGATTGGGAGCCCATAGGGGCCCATGGTGAAAAAAGGAATATCCTCAGATAATAACTACAGAGAAGCTTTCTGAGAGATTTCTTTCTGATGTGTGACTTCATCACACAGAGTTCCACCCTTCCCTTCTTGGAAGAGTTTGCTAACTCTGTTATCTTGTGTTCTGCAAAGTGATATTAGGGAGCTCACTGAGGGCTATGATAAAAAAGGAAATATTCTCAGATCAAAACTGGAAAGAAGCCTTCTGAGAAACTGCATTTCGATATGTGAATGCAACTCACAGAGTTACACGTTATTCTTCAGTGTTCAGTTTGTTAACACAGTTTTCTGGAAATCTACAATGGGATACTTCTGAACGCAATGAAGCTTACGGTGACAAAGGAAATATCCTCAGATGAAAACTGGAAAGAAGCTTTGTTAAAAACTTCTTGGTTATGTGTGAACTCATCTCACAGAATTACACCTCTGTTTCATGCAGCAGTCCATTAACACTGTCTTTGAGGACCTGAGAAAGACTTCTTTGGATCGCATTGAGGCCTACTCTAATAAAAGAAACATCATCCGTTCAAAAAGTGAAAGAAGCTCTCTGCGAAAATTCCTTGTGATCTGTGAATTCGTCTCAGAGTTACAGCTTAGTTCTCAGAAAGCAGTTTGCTAACACTCTTTTCGTGGAATCTGCCAAATGAGATATGGGAGCCCATAGGGGACCATGGTGAAAAAGGAAATATTCTCAGATAATAACTCGAGAGAAGCTTTCTGAGAGATTGCTTTCTGATGTGTGACTTCATCACACAGAGTTCCACCGTTATCTTCTGTTCTGCAAAGTGATATTTGGGAGCTAAATGAGGACTATGGTGAAAAAGGAAATATGCTCAGATCAAACCTGGAAAGAAGCCTTCTGCGTAACTGCATTTCGATGTGTGAATGCAACTCACAGAGTTACCCGTTTCTCCTCAGTGTTCAGTTTGCAAACACAGTTTTCTGGAAATCTGCAATGGGATACTTCTGAACGCAATGAAGCTTACGGTGACTAAGGAAATATCCTCAAATGAAAACTAGAAAGAAGCTTTGTTACAAACTTCTTGTTGATGTGTGAATTCACCTCACAGAATTTCACTTAGGTTTCAAGAAGGAGTCCATTAACACTGTCTTTGAGGAACCTGAGAAGGACTTCTTTGGATTGCACTGAGGCCAATGCTGATAAAGGAAATATCATCAGTTGAAAACGTGAAAGAAGCTTTCTGAGAAACTTCTTTGTGTTCTGTGAATTCCTCTCACAGAGTTACCGCTTAGTTCTCAGGAAGCATTTTGCTAACACTCTTTTCCTGGAATCTGTCAAGTGAGATTTGGGAGCCCTTAGGGCCCAATGTTGAAAAAGGAAATATCCTCAGATAATAATTAGAGAGAAGCTTTCTGAGAGATTGCTTTTTGATGTGTGACTTCATCACACAGAGTTCCACCCTTCCCTTCTTGAAAGAGATTGCTAACTCTTTTATTTTGCGTTCTTCAAAGTGATATATGGGAACACACTGAGGGCTTTGGTATAAAAGGAAATATCCTCAGATCAAAACTGGAAAAAGCCTTCTGAGAAACTGCATTTCGATGTGTGAATGCAACTCACAGAGTTACACGATTCTCTTCAGTGTTCAATTTGCTAAAATATTTTTCTGGAAATCTTCAGTGGGATTCTTCTGAACGCCATGAAGCTTACAGTGACAAAGGAAATATCCTCAGATGAAAACTAGAAAGAAGATCTGTTAGAAAATTCTTGGTGACGTGTAAATTCATCTCACAGAATTACACTTATGTTTCATGCAGCAGTCCTTTAACACTGTCTTTGAGGACCCTGAGAAGGACTTCTTTGGATCGCATTGAGGCCTACGCTGATAAAGGATGTTTCTTCCGTTCAAAACGTGAAAGAAGCTTTCTGAGAAACTTCTTTCTGATCTGTGAGTTCATCTCACAGACTTATAACTTAGAGTTCAGGAAGCAGTTTGCTAACAGTCTTTTCGTGGAATCTGGAAAGTGATATTTCGGAGCCCATAGGGGTCCATGATGAAAAAGGAAATATCCTCACATAATACCTAGAGAGAAGCTTTCTGAGGGATCCTTTCTGATGTGTGACTTCATCACACAGAGTTCCACCCTTCCCTTCTTGGAACAGTTTGCTAACACTGTTGTCATGGATTCTGCAAAGGTATATTTGGGAGCTCATTGAGGGCTATGGTGAAAAAGGGAATATCCTCAGATCAAAACTGGAAAGAAGCCTTTTGAGAAACTGCATTTCAACGTGTGAATGCAACTCACAGAGTTACACGTTTCTCTTCAGTGATCAGTTAGCTAACTAAGTTTTCTGGAAATCTGCAGTGGGATACCCCTTAGCGTCATGTAGCTTACGGTGACAAAGGAAATATCCTCAGATGAAAACTAGAAGGAAGCTTTCTTAGAAATTCTTGGTGATGTGTGAATTCATCTCACAGAGTTACACTTCTGTTTCGTGAAGCAGTCCATTAACACTGTCTTTGAGGAACCTGAGAAGGGCTTCCTTGGATCACATTGAGGCCTACGCTGATAAAGGAAATTTCTTCCGTTCGAAAACGTGAAAGAAGCCTTCTGAGAAACTTCTATCTGATCTGTGAGTTCATCTCAAGGACTTATAACTTAGACTTCAGGAAGCAGTTTGCTAACAATCTTTTCGTGGAATCTGTAAAGTGATATTTGGGAGCCCATAGGGGCCCACGGTAAAAAAGGAAATATCCTCACATAATAACTAAAGAGAAGCTTTCTGAGAAACTGCATTGCCATGTGTGAATGCAACTCACAGAGTTACAAGTTTCTCTTCAGTGATCAGTTTGTTAACACAGTTTTTTGGAAATCTGCAATTAGATATTTCATAGCGCAATGAACTTTACGGTGACAAAGGAAATATCCACAGATGAAAACTAGAAAGAAGCTTTCCTAGAAACTTCTTGGTGATGTGTGAATTCATCTCACAGAGTTACACTTATGTTTCATGGAGCAGTCCATTAACACTTTCTTTGAGGAAACTGAGAAGGGCTTCCTTGGATCGCATTGAGGCCTACGCTGCTAAAGAAATTTCATCTGTTCAAAACGTGAAAGAAGCTTTCTGAGAAACTTCTTTCTGATCTGTGAGTTAATCTCACAGACGTATAAGTTAGACTTCAGGAAGCATTTTGCGAACACTCTTTTCGTGGATACTGGAAAGGATTTTGGGAGCCCATGTTGCCAATGG
>NC_044552.1:101589838-101722565 GCF_007565055.1 Rhinopithecus roxellana | reverse complement strand
AACTCTGTGTGATGAAGTCACACATCAGAAAGCAATCTCTCAGAAAGCTTCTCTCTAATTATATGTGAGGAAAATTCCTTTTTCACCATGGGCCCCTATGGTCTCCCAAATATCAATTTCCAGATTCCAAGAAAGAGTGTTAGCAAACTGCTTCCTGGAGTCTAAGTTACAAGTCTTTGAGATGAACTCACAGATCAGAAAGAAGTTTCTCAGATAGCTTCTTTCACGTTTTGAATGAGAATTTCCTTTATCAGCGTAGGCCTCAATGCGATCCAAAGAGGCTCATCTCAGGTTCCTCAAAGACAGTGTTAATGGACTGCCCAAAAACATAAGTGTAACTCTGGAGATGAATTCACACATCACCAAGAAGTTTCTAAGAAAGCTTCTTCCTAGTTTTCGTCTGAGGACATTTCCTTTGTCACCATAAGCTTCATTGCATAAGAGCTATCCCATTGAATTTTTCCAGAAAAAACTGAGTTAGCAAAACTGATCACTGAAGAGAAACAGTTACTTTGTGACTTGCATTCACTCATGGCAATGCAGTTTCTCAAAGGCTTCTTTCCAGTTTTGATCTGAGGATATTTCCTTTTTCACCATAGCCCTCATGAGCTCCCAAATATACCTTTGCAGAATCCACGACAACAGTGTTAGCAAACTGTTCCGAAGGGAAGGGTGGAAGTCTGTGTGAAGTCACACATCAGAGCAATCTCTCAGAAAAATTCTGTCTAGTTATTATGTGAGGATATTTCCTTTTTCACCATGGGCCCTACGGGCTCCCAAATATCACTTTCCAGAATCCACGAAAAGAGTGTACGCAAATGTTCCTGAAGTCTAAGTTATAAGTCTGTGAGATGAACTCACAGATCAAAGAAGTTCTCAGAAAGCTTCTTTCACGTTTTGAACGGATGATTTCCTTTATCAGCGTAGGCCTCAATGCGAACCAAAGGAAGCCCTTCTCAGGTTCCTCAAAGACAGTGTTAATGGACTGCTCCAGGAAACATAATGTAACTCTGTGAGATGAATTCACACACATCACCAAGAAGTTTCTAAGAAAGCTTCTTTCTAGTTTTCATCTGAGGATATTTCCTTTGTCACCGTAAGCTTCATTGCATTCAGAAGTATCCCATTGCAGATTTCCAGAAAACTGTGTTGCAAACTGAACACTGAGGAAACGGTAACTCTCTGAGTTGCATTCACATATCGAAATGCAGTTCTCAGAAGGCTTCTTTCCAGTTTTGATCTGAGATATTTCCTTTTTCACCATAGCCTCAGTGAGCTCCCAAATATCACTTTGCAGAACAAAGATAACAGAGTTAGCAAACTTCCAAGAAGGGAAGGGTGGAACTCTGTGTGATGAAGTCACACTCAGAAAGCAATCTCTCAGAAAGCTCTCTAGTTATTTTGATATTTCCTTTTTCACCATGGGCCCCTATGGGCTCCCAAATCTCACTTGGCAGATTCCACGAAAAGAGCGTTAGCAAACTGCTTCCTGAGAACTAAGTTAACTCTGTGAGAGGAATTCACAGATCACAAAGAAGTTTCTCAGAAAGCTTCTTTCACGTTTTACTGATGATATTTCCTTTATCAGCTAGGCCTCAATACGATCCAAAGAAGTCCTTCTCAGGTTTCAAAGACAGTGTTAATGGATCCTGCATGAAAGTGTAATTTGTGAGGAATTCACACATCACAAGAAGTTTCTAAAAAGCTTCTTTCTAGTTTTCATCTGAGGATATTTCCTTTGTCACCGTAGCTTCATTGCGTTCAGAAGTATCCCATTGCAGATTTCCAGAAAACTTGTTAGCAAACTGAACTCCGAGGAGAAACGAACTCTGTGAGTTGCATTCACACATCGAAATGCATTTCTCAGAAGGCTTTCTTTCCAGTTTTGATCTGAGGATATTTCCTTTTTCACCATAGCCCTCAGTGAGCTGAAATATCACTTTGCAGAACAAAGATAACAGAGTTAGCAAACTTCCAAGAAGGGAAGGGTGGAACTCTCTGTGATGAAGTCACACATCAGTAAGCAATCTCTCAGAAAGCTTCTCTCTAGTTATTATCTGAGGATATTTCCTTTTTCACCACGGGCCCCTAAGGGCTCCCAAATCTCATTGGCAGATTCCACGAAAAGAGTGTTAGCAAACTGCTTCCTGAGAACTACGTTGTAACTCTGTGAGAGGAATTCACAGATCACAAAGAAGTTTCTCAAAGCTTCTTTCACGTTTTCAACTGATGATATTTCCTTTATCGTAGGCCTCAATGCGATCCAAAGAAGTCCTTCTCAGGTTCCTCAAAGACAGTGTTAATGGACTGCTGCATGAAACAAGTGTAATTCTGTGAGATGAGTTCACACATCACCAAGAATTTTTTAACAAAACTTCTTTCCAGTTTTCATTTGAGGATATTCGTTTGTCACCGTAAGTTTCATTGCGTTCAAGAAGTATACCATTGCAGATTTTCAGAAAACTGTGTTAGCAAACTGAACACTGAGGAGAAAAGTGTAACGCTATGAGTTGCATTCACATATCGAAATACAGTTTCTCAGAAGGCTTCTTTCTAGTTTTGATCTGAGGATATTTCCTTTTTCACCATAGCTCTCAGTGAGTTCCCAAATAACACTTTGTAGAACACAAGATAACAGAGTTAGAAAACTCGTCCAAGAAGGGAAGGGTGGAACTCTGTGTGATGAAGTCACACATCAGAAAGCAATCTCTCAGAAAGCTTCGCTCTAGTTATTATCTGAGGATATTTGCTTTTTCACCATGGGCCCCTAAGGGCTCCCAAATCTCATTTGGCAGATTCCACGAAAGAGTGTTAGCAAACTGCTTCCTGAGAACTAAGCTGTAACTCTGTGAGAGGAATTCACAGATCACAAAGAAGTTTCTCAGAAAGCTTCTTTCACGTTTTCAACTGATGATATTTCCTTTACCAGTGTAGGCCTCAATGTGATCCAAAGAAGTCCTTCTCAGGTTCCTCAAAGACAGTGTTAATGGACTCCTACATCATACATGAGTGTAATTCTTTGAGATGAATTCACACATCTCCAAGAAGTTTCTAACAGAGCTTCTTTCTAGTTTTCATATGAGGATATTTCCTTTGTCACCGTAAGCTTCATTGCGTTCTGAAGTATCCCATTGCAGGTTTCCAGAAAACTATGTTAGCAAACTGAACCCTGAGGAGAAACGTGTAACTCTCTGAGTTGCATGCACACATCGAAATGCAGTTTCTCCGAAGGCTTCCTTCCAGTTTTGATCTGGGTATATTTCCTTTTTCACCATAGTCCTCAGTGAGCTCCCAATTATCACTTTGCAGAACACAAGATAACAGAGTTTGCAAAGTCTTCAAAGAAAGGAAGGTTGGAATTTCGTGATGAAGTCACACATCAGTAAGCAATCTCTGAGAAAGCTTCTCTCTAGTTATTATCTGTGGATATTTCCTTTTTCACCATGGGACCCTAAGGGCTCCCAAATCTCAATTGGCAGATTCCACGAAAAGAGTGTTAGCAAACTGCTTCCTGAGAACTACGTTGTAACTGTGTGAGAGGAATTCACAGATCACAAAGAAGTTTCTCAGAAAGCTTCTTTCACGTTTGCAACTGATGATATTTCCTTTATCAGTGAAGGCCTCAATGCGATCCAAAGAAGTCCTTCTCAGGTTCCTCAAACACAGTGTTAATGGACTGCTGCATGAAACATAAGTGTAATTCTGTGAGATGCATTCACACTTCACCGAGAAGTTTCTAATAGAGCTTCTTTCTAGTTTTCATCTGAGGATATTCCCTTGTCACCGTAAGCTTCATTGCGTTCAGAAGTATCCCATTGCAGATTTCCAGAAAACTATGTTATCAAACTGAGCACGGAGGACAAACGTGTAACTCTGTGAGTTGCATTCACACATCGAAATGCAGTTTCTCAGAAGGCTCCTTCCAGTTTTGATCTGGGTATATTTCCTGTTTCACCATAGTCCTCAGTGAGCTCCCAATTATCACTTTGCAAAACACAAGATAACAGAGTTAGCAAACTCTTCAAGGAAGGGAAGGGTGGAACTTTGGGTGATGAAGTCACACATCAGAAAGCAATCTCTCAGAAAGCTTCTTTCTAGTTATTATCTGAGTCTATTTCCTTTTCACCTTGGGCCCCTATGGGCTCCCAAATCTCATTTGGCAGGTTCCACGAAAAGAGTGTAAGCAAACTGCTTCCTGAGTACTACGATGTAAGTCTGTGAGAGGAATTCACGGATCACAAAGAAGTTTCTCCGAAAGCTTCTTTCACCTTTTGAACTGATGATATTTCCTTTATCAGCGTAGGCCTGTATGCGATTCAAAGAAATCCTTCTCAGGTTCCTCAAAGACAGTGTTAATGGACTCCTGCATGAAACATAAGTGTAATTCTGTGAGATGAATTCACACATCAACAAGAACTTTGTAACAAAGCTTCTTTCTTGTTTTCATCTGAGGATTTTTCCTTTTTCACCGTAAGCTTCATTGCGTTCAGAAGTATCCCATTGCAGATTTCCAGAAAACTGTGTTAGCAAACTGAACACTGAAGAGAAACGTGTCACTCTGTGAGATGCATTCACACATCAAATGCAGTTACTCAGAAGGCTTCTTTCCGATTTTGATATGAGGATATTTCCTTTTTCACCATAGCCCACAGTGAGCTCCCAAATATCACCTTGAAGAACCCAAGTTAACAGAGTTTGCAAACTCTTCCACGAAGGGAAGGGTGGAACTCTGTGTGATGAAGTCAAACATCAGAAAGCAATCTCTCAGAAAGCTTCTCTCTAGTTATTATCTGAGGATATTTGCTTTTTCTCCATGGGCACCTAAGGGCTCCCAAATCTCATTTGGCAGATTCCACCAAAGAGTGTTAGCAAACTGCTTCCTGAGAACTAAGCTATAACACTGTGAGAGGAATTGACAGATCACAAAGAAGTTTCTCAGAAAGCTTCTTTCACGTTTTCAACTGATGATATTTCCTTTATCAGTGTAGGCCTCAATGCAATCCAAAGAAGTCCTTCTCAGCTTCCTCAAAGACAGTCTTAATGGACTCCTACATCATACATGAGTGTAATTCTTTGAGATGAACTCACACATCTCCAAGAAGTTTCTAACAGAGCTCCTTTCTAGTTTTCATCTGAGGATATTTCCTTTCTCACCGTAAGCTTCATTGCGTTCTGAAGTATCCCATTGCAGGTTTCCAGAACACTATGTTAGCAAACTGAACACTGAGGAGAAACGTGTAACTCTCTGAGTTGCATGCACACATCGAAATGCAGTTTCTCCGAAGGCTTCCTTCCAGTTTTGATCTGGGTATATTTCCTTTTTCACCATAGTCCTCAGTGAGCTCCCAATTATCACTTTGCAGAACACAACATAACAGAGTTAGTGTACTCTACAAAGAAAGGAAGATTGGAATTTCGTGATGAAGTCACACATCAGTAAGCAATCTCTGAGAAAGCTTCTCTCTAGTTATTATCTGAGGATATTTCCTTTTTCACCATGGGCCCCTAAGGGCTCCCAAATCTCATCTTGCAGATTCCACGAAAAGAGTGTTAGCAAACTGCTTCCTGAGAACTAAGCTGTAAAATTGTGATAGGAATTCACAGATCACAAAGAGGTTTCTCAGAAAGTTTCTTTCACGTTTTGAACTGATTATATTTCCTTTATCAGCGTAGGCCTCAATGCGATCCAAAGAAGTCCTTCTCAGGATCCTCAAACACAGTGTTAATGGACTGCTGCATGAAACATAATTGTAATTCTGTGAGATGCATTCACACATCACCGAGAAGTTTCTAATAGAGCTTCTTTCTAGTTTTCATCTGAGGATATTTCCTTTGTCACCGTAAGCTTCATTGCGTTCAGAAGTATCCCATTGCAGATTTCCAGAAAACTAAGTTAGCAAACTGAACACTGAGGAGAAACGTGTAACTCTCTGAGTTGCATGCACACATCGAAATGCAGTTTCTCCGAAGGCTTCCTTCCAGTTTTGATCTGGGTATATTTCCTTTTTCACCATAGTCCTCAGTGAGCTCCCAATTATCACTTTGCAGAACACAACATAACAGAGTTAGTGTACTCTACAAAGAAAGGAAGATTGGAATTTCGTGATGAAGTCACACATCAGTAAGCAATCTCTGAGAAAGCTTCTCTCTAGTTATTATCTGAGGATATTTCCTTTTTCACCATGGGCCCCTAAGGGCTCCCAAATCTCACCTTGCAGATTCCACGAAAAGAGTGTTAGCAAACTGCTTCCTGAGAACTAAGCTGTAAAATTGTGATAGGAATTCACAGATCACAAAGAGGTTTCTCAGAAAGTTTCTTTCACGTTTTGAACTGATTATATTTCCTTTATCAGCGTAGGCCTCAATGCGATCCAAAGAAGTCCTTCTCAGGATCCTCAAACACAGTGTTAATGGACTGCTGCATGAAATATAAGTGTAATTCTGTGAGATGCATTCACACATCACCGAGAAGTTTCTAATAGAGCTTCTTTCTAGTTTTCATCTGAGGATATTTCCTTTGTCACCGTAAGCTTCATTGCGTTCAGAAGTATCCCATTGCAGATTTCCAGAAAACTAAGTTAGCAAACTGAACACGGAGGAGAAACGTGTAACTCTGTGAGTTGCATTCACTCATCGAAATGCAGTTTCTCAGAAGGCTTCCTTCCAATTTTGATCTGAGGATATTTCCTTCTTCACCATAGCCCGCAGTGAGCTCCCAAATATCACTTTGCAGCACACAAGGTAACAGAGTTAGCAAATTGTTACAAGAAGGGAAGAGTGGAACTCTGTGTGACGAAGTCACACATCAGAAAGCAACCTCTCAGAAAGCTTTTCTCTAGTTATTATCTGAGGATATTTCCTTTTTCACCAAGGGCCCCTATCGGCTCCCAAATCTCATTTGGCAGATTCCACGAAAAGAGAGTTAGCAAACTGCCTCCTGAGAACTAAGCTGTAACTCCGTGAGAGGAATTCACAGATCACAAAGAAGTTTCTCAGAAAGCTTCTTTCACGTTTTGAACGGGTGACATTTCCTTTACCACTGTAGGCCTCAATACGGTCCAAAGAAGTCCTTCTCAGGTTCCTCAAAGACAGTGTTAATGGACTGCTCCACGAAACATAAGTGTAACTCTGTGAGATGAATTCACAGATCACCAAGAAGTTTCTAGGAAAGCTTCTTTCTAGTTTTCATCTGTGGACATTTCCTTTGTCATCGTAAGTTTCATTGAGCGATGAAGTATCACATGGCATATTTCCAGAAAACTGTGTGATCAAACTGATCACTGAGGAGAAACGTGTAACTCTGTGAGTTGCATTCACACACGGCAATGCAGTTTCTCAGAAAGCTTCTCTTTAGTTATTATGTGACGATATTTCCTTTTTCACCATAGCCCTCAATGAGCTCCCAAATATACTTTTGCAGAATCCACGACAACAGTGTTAGCAAACTGTTCCAAGAAGGGAAGGGTGGAACTCTGTGTGATGAAGCCACACATGAGAAAGCAATCTCTCAGAAAGCTTCTCTCTAGTTATTATGTGAGGATATTTCCTTTTTCATCATGGGCCCCTACGGGCTCCCAAATATGACTTTCCAGGTTCCACGAAAAGAGTGTTAGCAAACTGCTTCCTGAAATCTAAGTTATACGTTTGTGAGATGAACTCACATATCAGAAAGAAGTTTCTCAGAAAGATTCTTTCACGTTTTGAACTGATAAAATTTCCTTTATCAGCGTAGGCCGCAATGTGATCCAAGGAAGCCCTTCTCAGGTTCCTGAAAGACATTGTTAATGGACTGCTCCACGAAACATAAGTGTCACTCTGTGATATGAATTCACACATCACCAAGAAGTTTCTAAGAAAGCTTCTTTCTATTTTTCATCTGAGGATATTTCCTTCGTCACCGTAAGCTTCATTGCCCTAAGAGGTATCCCATTGCAGATTTCCAGAAAACGTAGTTAGCAAACTGATCACTGAAGAGAAACGTGTAACTCTGTGAGTTGCATTCACGCACGGCAATGCAGTTTCTCAGAAGGGTTTCTTCCAGTTTTGATCTGAGGATATTTCCTATTTCACCGTAGCCTTCAATCAGATCCCAAATATGCCTTTGCAGAATACACAACAACAGTGTTAGCAAACTGTTCCAAGAAGGGAAGGGTGGAACTCGGTGTGGTGAAGTCACACAACAGAAAGCAATCTCTCAGAAAGCTTCTCCCTAGTTATTATGTGAGGATATTTCCTTTTTCATCATGGGCCCCTACGGGCTCCCAAATATCACTTTCCACATTAAATGAATAGAGTGTTAGCCAACTGCTTCCTGAAGTCTAAGTAATAAGTCTGTGAGATGAACACACAGATCATAAAGAAATTTCTCAGAAAGCTTCTTCAACGTTTTGAACGAGAGAAATTTCCGTTATCAGGGTAGGCCTCAATGCGATACAAGGAAGCCCTTCGCAGGTTCCTCAAAGACCGTGTTAATGGACTGCTCCACGAAACATAAGTGTAACTCTGTGAGATGAATTCACACATCACCAAGAAGTTTCTAGGAAAGCTTCTTTCTAGTTTTCATCTGTGGATATTTCCTTTGTCACCGTAAGGTTCATTGCGCTATGAACTATCTAATTGCAGATTTCCAGAACACTGTGTTAACAAACTGATCACTGAAGAGAAACGTGTAACTCTGAGTTGCCTTCACACATGGCAATGCAGTTTCTCAGAAAACTTCGCTTTAGTTATTATGTGAGTATATTTCCTTTTTCACCGTAGCCCTCAGTGAGCTACCAAATATACCTTTGCAGAATCCATGACAACAGTGTAAGCAAACTGTTCCAAAAAGGGAAGGGTGGAACTCTGTGTGATGAAGTCACAGATGAGACAGCAAACTCTCAGAAAGCTTCTCTCTAGTTATTATATGAGATTATTTCCTTTTTCACCATGGGCCCCTATGGGCTCCCAAATATCACTTTTCAGAATACATGAAAAGAGTGTTCGCAATGTGCTTCCTGGAGTCGAAATTATACGTCTGGGAGATGAACTCAGAGATCAGAAAGAAGCTTCTCAGAAGGCTTCTTTCACGTTTTGAACGGATGATATTTCCTTTATCAGCGTAGGCCTCAATGCGATCCATGGAAGCCCTTCTAAGCTTCCTCAAAGATAGGGTTAATGGACTGCTCCACGAAGTAGAAGTGAAACTCTCTGAGATGAATTCACACATCACGAAGAAGTTTCTAAGAAAGCTTCTTTCTCGTTTTCATCTGACGATATTTCCTTTGTCACCGTAAGCTTCATTGCGCTAAGAGGCATCCCATTGCAGATTTCCAGAAAACTTAGTTAGCAAACAGATCACTGAAGAGAAACGTGTAACTCGGTGAGTTGAATTCACTCATGGCAATGCAGTTTCTCAGAAAGCTTCTCTTTAGTTATTATGTGAGGATATTTCCTTTTTCACCATAGCCCTCAATGAGCTCCCAAATATACCTTTGCAGAATTCACGACAACAGTGTTAGCAAACTGTTCCAAGAAGGGAATGGTGGAACTCTGTGTGATGAAGTCACACATCAGAAAGCAATCTCTCAGAAAGGCTCTCTCTAGTTATAATGTGAGGATATTTCCTGTTTCACCATGGGGCCCTATGGGCTCCCAAATATCACTTTCCAGAATCCACGATAAGAGTGTTCGCACACTGCTTCCTGAAGTCTAAGTTATACGTCTGTGAGATGAACTCACAGATCAGAAAGAAGTTTCTTAGAAAGCTTCTCTTTCTTTATTATGTGAGGATATTTCCTGTTTCACCATAGCCCTCAATGAGCTCCCAAATATGCCTTTGCAGAATCCACGACAACAGTGATAGGAAACTGTTCCTAGAAGGGAAGGTTGGAACTCGGTGTGATGAAGTCACACATCAGAAAGCAATCTCTCAGAAAGCTGATCTCTAGTTATTATGTGAGGATATTTCCTTTTTCATCATGGGCCCCTAAGGGCTCCCAAATATCACTTTCCAGATTCCACGAAAAGAGTGTTAGGAAACTGCTTCCTGAAGTCCAATTTATACCTCTGTGAGATGAACTCACAGATCAGAAAGAAGTTTCTCAGAAGGCTTCTTTCAGGTTTTGAACGGATGAAATTTCCTTTATCAGCGTAGGCCTCAAACCGATCCAAGGAAGCCCTTCTCAGTTTCCTCAAAGACAGTGTTAGTGGACTGCTCCATGAAACACAAGTGTAACTCTGTGAGATGAATTCACATATCACCAAGAAGTTTCTAGGAAAGCTTCTTTGTAGTTTTCATCTGTGGATATTTCCTTTGTCAGCGAAAGTTTCGCTGCACTAAGAAGTATCCCATTGCAGATTTCCAGAAAACTTAGCAAACTGATCACTGAAGAGAAACGTGTAACTCTGTGAGTTGCATTCACTCATGGCAATGCACTTTCTCCGACGGCTTCTTTCCAGTTTTGATCTGAGGATATTTCCTTTTTTCACCATAGCCCTCAATGAGCTCCCAAATATACCTTTGCAGAATCCACGAGAAGAGTGTTAGCAAACTGTTCCAAGAATGGAAGGGTGGAACTCTGTGTGATGAAGACACACATCATAAAGCAATCTCTCAGAAAGCTTCTCTCTAGTTATTATGTGAGGATATTTCCTTTTTCATTATGGGCCACTATGGGCTCCCAAATATCACTTTCCAGATTCCACGAAAACAGTGCTAGCAAACTGCTTCCTGAAGTCTAAGTTATAAGTCTGTGAGATGAACTCACAGAACAGAAAGAAGTATCTCAGAAAGCTTCTTTCACGTTTTGAACGGATGAAACTTCCTTTATCAGAGTAGGCCTCAATGCGATCCAAGGAAGCCCTTCTCTGGTTCCTCAAAGACAGTGTTAATGGACTGCTCCACGAAACAGAAGTGTAACTCTGTGAGATGAATTCACACATCACCAAGAAGTTTCTAAGAAAGTTTCTTTCTAATTTTCATCTGTGGATATTTCCTTTGTCACCGTAAGGTTCATTGCACTATGAAGTATATAATAGCCGATATCCTGGAAACAGAGTTAACAAACTGATCACTGAAGACAAACGTGTAACTCTGTGAGTTGCATTCACACATGTCAATGCAGATTCTCAGAAAGCTTCTCTTTAGTTATTATGTGAGGATATTTCCTTTTTCACCATAGCCCTCAATGCGATCCCAAATATACCTTTGGAGATTCCACGACAAAAGTGTTAGCAAACTGTTCCAAGAAGGGAAGGGTGGAACTCTGTGTGATGAAGTCACACATCAGAATGCAATCTCTCAGAAAGCTTCGCTCTAGTTATTATGTGAGGATATTTCCTGTTTCACCATGGGCCCCTAAGGGCTCTCAAATATCTGTTTCCAGAATCCATGAAAAGAGAGTTTGCAAACTGCTTCCTGAAGTCTAATTTATACGTCTCTGAGATGAACTGACAGATCAGAAAGAAGTTTCTCAGAAAGCTTCTTTTTAGTTATTATGTGAGGATATTTCCTTTTTCACCATAGCCCTCAAAGAACTCCCAAATGTACCTTTGCAGAATCCACGACAACAGTGTTAGCAATC
The DNA here is from genome assembly GCF_007565055.1 of Rhinopithecus roxellana. Lineage (NCBI taxonomy): Eukaryota > Metazoa > Chordata > Mammalia > Primates > Cercopithecidae > Rhinopithecus > Rhinopithecus roxellana. Next base: position 101,711,001 of record NC_044552.1, on the reverse strand, counting down.
TGTTCCAAGAAGGGAAGGGTGGAACTCTGTGTGATGAAGTCACACATCAGAAAGCAAGCTCTCAGAAATCTTCTCTCTAGTTATTATATGAGGATATTTCCTTTTTCATCATGGGCCGCTATGGGCACCCAAATATCACTTTCAAGATTCCACGAAAAGAGTGCTAGCAAACTGCTTCCTGAAGTCTAAGTTATAAGTCTGTGAGATGAACTCAGAGATCAGAAAGAAGTTTCTCAGAAGGCTTCTTTCACGTTTTGAATGGATGATAATTCCTTTATCAACGTATGCCTCAATGCGATCCAAGGAAACCCTTCTCAGGTTCCTCAAAAACAGTGTTAATGGACTGTTGCCCGAAACATAAGTGTAACTCTGTGAGATGAATTCACACATCACCAAGAAGTTTCTAAGAAAGCTTCTTTCTAGTTTTCATCTGAGGATATTTCCTTTGTCACCGTAAGCTTCATTGCGCTAAGAGGTATCCCATTGCAGATATCCAGAAAACTTAATTAGCAAACTGATCACTGAAGAGAAACGTGTAACCCTGTGAGTTGCATTCACTCATGGCAATGCAGTTTCTCCGAAGGCTTCTTTCCAGTTTTGATCTGAGGATATTTCCTTTATCACCGTAGCGTTCAATGAGCTCCCAAATATACCTTTGCAGAATCCACGACAACAGTGTTAGCAAACTGTTCCAAGAAGGGAAGGGTGGAACTCTGTTTGATGAAGTCACACATCAGAAAGCAATCTCTCCGAAAACTTCTCTCTAGTTATTATGTGAGGATATTTCCTTTTACATCATGGGCCCCTATGGGCTCCCAAACATCACTTTCCAGATTCCACGAAAAGAGTGTTAGCAAACTGCTTCCTGAAGTCCAAGTTATAACTCTGTGAGATGAACTCACAGATGAGAAAGAAGTTTCTCAGAAGGCTTCCGTCACGTTTTGAACGGATGAAAGTTCCTTTATCAGCGTAGGCCCCAATGCGATCCAAGGAAGCCCTTCTCAGGTTCCTCAATAACAGTGTTAATGGACTGCTTCCCGAAACATAAGTGTAACCCTGTGAGATGAATTCACACATCACCAAGAAGTTTGTATGAAAGCTTCTTTCTAGTTTTCATCTGAGGATATTTCCTTTGTCACCGTAAGCTACATTGCGCTAAGAGGTATCCCATTGCAGATTTCCAGAAAACTTAATTAGCAAGCTGATCACTGAAGAGAAACGTGTAACTCTGTGAGTTACATTCACTCATGGCAATGCAGTTTCTCCGAAGGCTTCTTTCCAGTTTTGATCTGAGGATATATCCTTTTTCACCCTAGCCCTCAATGAGCTCCCAAATATATCTCAGCAGAATCCACGACAACAGTGTTAGCAAACTGTTCCAAGAAGGGAAGGGTGGAACTCTGTGTGATGAAGTCACACATCAGAAAGCAATCTCTCAGAAAGCTTCTCTCTAGTTATTATGTGAGGATATTTCCTTTTTTATCATGGGCCCCTATGTGCTCCCAAATATCACTTTCCAGAATCCACGAAAAGAGTGTTAGCAAACTGCTTCCTGAAGTGTAAGTTACACGTCGGAGAGATGAAATCACAGATCAGAAAGAAGTTTCTCAGAAGGCGTCTTTCACGTTTAGAACTAATGAAATTACCCTTATCTACGTGGGCCTCAATGCGATCCAAGGAAGCCCTTCTCAGGTTCCTCAAAGACAGTGTTAATGGACTGCTCCACGAAACATAAGTGTAACTAGGTGAGATGAATTCAAACATCACCAAGAAGTTTCTAAGAACGCTTCTTTCTAGTTTTCATCTCTGAATATTTCCTTTGTCACCGTAAGCTTCATTGCTCTAAGAGGTAACACATTGCAGATTTCCAGAAAACTTAGTTAGCAAACTGATCACTGAAGAGAAACGTGTAACTCTGTGAGTTGCATTCACTCATGGCAATGCAGTTTCTCAGAAGGCTTCTTTACAGTTTTGATCTGAGGATATTTCCTTTTTCACCATAGCCCTGAATGATCTCCCAAATATACCTTTGCAGAATACAAGACAACAGTGTTAGCAAACTGTTAGAAGAAGGGAAGGGTGGAACTCTGTGTGATGAAGTCACACATCACAAAGCAATCTCTCAGAAGGTTTCTCTCTAGTTATTATGTGAGGATATTTCCTTTTTCATCATGGGCCCCTATGGGCTCCCCAATATGACTTTGCAGAATCCAGGAAAAGAGTGTTCGCAAACTGCTTCCTGAAGTCTAAGTTATACGTTTGTGAGATGAACTCACAGATCAGAAAGAAGGTTCTCAGAAAGCTTCTTTCACGTTTTGAACGGATGAAATTTCCTTTATCAGCGTAGGCCTCAATTCGATCCAAGGAAGCCCTTCTCAGATTCCTCAAAGACAGTGTTAATGGACTGCTCCATGAAACATAAGTGTAACTCTGTGAGATGAATTCACACATCACCAAGAAGTTTCTAAGAATGCTTCTTTCTAGTTTTCATCTGAGGATATTTCCTTTGTCACCGTTAGCTTCATTGCGCTAAGAGGTATCCCATTGCAGATTTCCAGAAAACTTAGTTAGCAAACTTATCACTGATGAGAAACGTGAAACTCTGTGAGTTGCATTCACTCATGGCAATGCAGTTTCTCAGATGGCTTCTTTCCAGTTTTGATCTGAGGATATTTCCTTTTTCACCATAGCCCTCCATCAGCTCCCAAATATACCTTTGCAGAATCCACGACAACAGTGTTAGCAAACTGTTCCAAGAAGGGAAGGGTGAAACTCTGTGTGATGAAGTCACACATCAGAAAGCAATCTCTCAGAAAGCTTCTCTCGTGTTATTATGTGAGGATATTTCCTTTTTCATAATGGGCCCCTATGGGCTCCCACATATCATTTTCCAGATTCCACTAAAATAGTTTCAGCCAACTGCTTCCTGAAGTCTAAGTTAAAAGTCTGTGAGATGAACTCACAGATCAGAAAGAAGTTTCTCAGAAAGCTTCTTTCACGTTTTCAACGGAAGAAATTTCCTTTATCAGTGTAGGCCTCAATGCGATCCAAGGAAGCCCTTCTCAGGTTCCTCAAAGACATTGTTAATGGACTGCACCATGAAACATAATTTTAACTCTGTGAGATGAATTCACACATCACCAAGAAGTTTCTAAGAAAGCTTCTTTCTATTTTTCTCTGTGGATTTTTCCTTTGACACCGTAAGGTTCATTGCGCTATGAAGTCTCTAATTGCAGATTTCCAGAAAACTGTGTTAACAAACTGATCACTGAAGAGAAACCTGTTACTCTGTGAGTTGCATTCACACATGGCAATGCAGTTTCTCAGAAACTTCTCTATAGTTATTATGTGAGGATATTTCCTTTTCACCATAGCCCTCAATGCGATCCCAAATATACCTTCGGAGATTCCACGACAAAAGTGTTAGCAAACTGTTCCAAGAAGGGAAGGGTGGATCTCTGTGTGATGAAGTCACACATCAGAAAGCAATCTCTCAGAAAGCTTCTCTCGAGTTATTATGTGAGGATATTTCCTTTTCACCATGAGCCCCTATGGGCTGCCAAATATTACTTTCCGGAATCCCCGAAAAGAGCGTTCGCAAACTCCTTCCTGAAGTCTAAGTTATACGTCTGTGAGATGAACTCACAGATCAGAAAGAAGTTTCTCGGAAAGCTTCTTTCATGTTTTGAACGGATGAAATTTCCTTTATCAGCGTAGTCCTAAATGTGATCCAAGGAAGCCCTTCTCAGGTTCCTCAATGACAGTGTTAATGGACTGCTCTACGAAATATAAGTGTAACTCTGTGAGATGAATTCACACATTACCAAGAAGTTTCTATGAAAGCTTCTTTCTAGTTTTCCTCTGTGGATATTTCCATTGTCACTGTAAGGTTCATTGCGCTATGAAGTATCTAATTGCAGATTTCCAGAAAACTGTGTTAACAAACTGATCACTGAAGAGAAACGTGTAACCCTGTGAGTTGCATTCACATATGGTAATGCAGTTTATCAGCAAGCTTCTGTTTAGTTATCTTGTGTGGATAGTTCGTTTTTCACCATAGCCCTCAATGAGCTCCCAAATATACCTTTGCAGAATCCACGATAACAGTGTTAGCAAACTGTTCCAAGAAGGGAAGGGTGGAACTCTGCGTGATGAAGTCACACATCAGAAAGCAACCTCTCAGACAGCTTCTCTCGAGTTATTATGTGAGGATATTTCCTTTTTCATCATGGGCCCCTATGGGCTCCCAAATATCACTTTCCAGAATCCACGAAGAGAGTTTTAGCAAACTGCTTCCTGAAGTCTAAGTAATAAGTCTGTGAGATGAACTCACAGATAAGAAAGACGTTTCTCAGAAAGCTTCTTTCACGTTTTGAACAGAAGAAATTTCCTTTATCAGCGTAGGCCTCAATGCGATCCAAAGAAGCCGGTCTCAGATTCCTCAAAGACAGTGTTAATGGACTGCTCCAAGAAACATAAGTGTAACTCTGTGAGATGAATTCACACATCACCAAGAAGTTTCTGAGAAAGCTTATTTCTAGTTTTCATCTGTGGATATTTCCTTTGTCAACGTAAGCTTCATTGTGTTCAGAAGTATCCCATTGCAGATTTCCAGAAAACTCTGTTAGCAAACTGAACACTGAAGAGAAACGTGTAACTCTGTGAGTTGCATTCACACATTGAAATGCAGTTTCTCAGAAGCCTTCTTTTCAGTTTTGATCTGAGGATATTTCCTCTTTCAACATAGACCTCAGTAAGATCCCAAATATCACTTTGCAGAACACAAGACAACAGAGTTAGAAATCTGTTCCAAGAAGGGAAGGGTGGAACTCTGTGTGATGAAGTCACACATCAGAAAGCAATCTTTCAGCAAGCTTTTCTCTAGTTATTATCTGAGGATATTCCCTTTTTCACCATGGGCCCTTATGGGCTCCCAATCTCATTTGGCAGATTCCACGAAAAGAGTGTTAGCAAACTGCTTCCTGAGAACTAAATTGTAACTCTGTGAGAGGAATTCACAGATCACAAAGAAGTTTCTCAGAAAGCTTCTTTCACGTTTTGAGCTGATGATATTTCCTTTCTGATTGTAGTCTTCAATGCGATCCAAAGAAGTCCTTCTCAGGTCCTCAAAGACAGTGTTAATGTACTGCTGTATGAAACAGAGGTGTAATTCTGTGAGATGATTTCACACATCACCAAGAAGATTTTAACAAAGATTCTTTCCAGCTTTCATCTGAGGATATTTCCTTTGTCACCATAAGCTTCATTGCGTTCAGAAGTATCCCATTGCAGATTTCCAGAAAACTGTGTTAACAAACTGAACACTGAAGAGTAACGTGTAACTCTGTGAGTTGCATTCACATATCGAAATGCAGTTTCCCAGAAGGCTTCTTTCCAGTTTTGATCTGAGAATATTTCCTTTTTTAACTTAGCCCTCAGTGTGCTCCCTAATATCTCTTTGCAGAACACAAGATAACAGAGTTAGCAAACTCTTCCAAGAAGGGAAGGGTGGAACTCTGTGTGATGAAGTCACACATCAGAAACAATTATCTAAGAAAGCTTCTCTGTAGTTATTATCTGAGGACATTCCCTTTTTCACCATGGACCCCTATTTGCTCCCAATCTCATTTGGCAGATTCCATGAAAAGAGTGTTAGCAAACTGCTTCCTGAGAACTAAATTGTAACTCTGTGAGAGGAATTCACAGATCTCAAAGAAGTTTCTCAGAAAGCTTCTTTCACGTTTTGAGCTGATGATATTTCCTTTCTGATTGTAGTCTTCAATGCGATCCAAAGAAGTCCTTCTCAGGTCCTCAAAGACAGTGTTAATGGACTGCTGCATGAAACAGAGGTTTAATTCTGTGAGATGAATTCACACATCACCAAGAAGTTTCTAAGAAAGCTTCTTTCTATGTTTCATCTGGGGATATATCCTTTGCCACCGTAAGTTTCATTGCGTTCAGAAGTATCCCATTGCAGATTTCCAGAAAGCTGTGTTAGGAAACTGAACACAGAGGAGAAACGTGTAACTCTGTGAGTTGCATTCACACATCGAAATTCAGTTTCTCAGAAGGCTTCTTTCCAGTTTTGATCTGAGAATATTTCCTTTTTCAACAGTGCCCTCAGTGAGCTCCAAATATCTCCTTTCAGAGCACAATATAACAGAGTTACCAAACTCTTCCAAGAAGGGAAGGGTGGAACTTTGTGTGATGAAGTCACACATCAGGAAGCAATCTCTCAGAAAGCTTCTCTCTAGTTATAATCTGAGGATATTTCCTTTTTCACCATTGGCCCCTATGGGCTCCCAAAGCTCATTTGGCAGATTCCACGAAAAGAGTGTTAGCAAACTGCTTCCTGAGAACTAAGTTGTAACTCTGTGAGAGTAATTCACAGATCACAAAGAAGTTTCTCAGAAAGCTTCTTTCACGTTTTGAACTGATGATATTTCCTTTACCAGCATAGGCCTCAATGCGATCCAAAGAAGTCCTTCTCAGGTTCCTCAAAGACAGTGTTAATGGACTGCTGCAGGAAACATAAGTGTAATTCTGTGAGATGAATTCACACATCACCAAAGAGTTTCTAACAGAGCTTCTTTCTAGTTTTCATCTGAGCATATATCCTTTGTCACCGTAAGCATCATTGCATACAGAAGTATCCCATTGCAGATTTCCAGAAAACTGTGTTAGCAAACTGAACACTGAAGAGAAACGTGTAACTCTGGGAGTTGCATTCACACATCGAAATGCAGTTACTCAAAAGGCTTCTTTCCAGTTTTGATCTGAGGATATTTCCATTTTCACCATAGCCCGCAGTGAGCTCCCAAATATCACTTTGCAACACACAAGGTAACAGAGTTAGCAAATTGTTCCAAGAAGGGAAGAGTGGAACTCTGTGTGACGAAGTCACACTTCAGAAAGCAATCTCTCAGAAAGCTTCTCTCTAGTTATTATCTGAGGATATTTCCTTTTTCACCATGGGACCCTAAGGGCTCCCAAATCTCACTTTGCAGATTAAACGAAAAGAGTGCTATCAAACTGCTTCCTGAGAACTAAGCGGTAACTCTGGGAGAGGAATTCACAGATCACAAAGAAGTTTCTCAGGAAGCTTCTTTGACATTTTGAACTGATGATATTTCCTTTACCAGCGTAGGCCTCAATGCGATCCAAAGAAGTCCTTCTCAGGTTCCTCAAAGACAGTGTTAATGGTCTGCTGCATGAAACATAAGTGCAATTTTGTGAGATGAATTCACACATCACAAAGATGTTTCTAACAGAGCGTCTATCAAGTTTTCATCTGATACTATTTCCTTTGTCATCATAAGATTCATGGCGTTCAGAAGTATCCCATTGCAGATTTCCAGAATACTGTGTTAGCAACCTGAACACTGAGGAGAAAAGTGTAACTCTGTGAGTTGCATTCACACATCGAAATGAAGTTTCTCAGACGGCTTCCTTCCAATTTTGATCTGAGGACATTTTCTTTTTCACCATAGCTCTCAGTGAGCTCCTACATATCACTTTGCAGAACACAAGATAACAGACTTAGCAAACTCTTCAAAGAAGGGAAGGGTGGACATCTGTGTGATAAAGTCACACATCAGAAAGCAATCTCTCAGAAAGCTTCTCTCTAGTTATTATCTGAGGATATTTCCTTTTTCACCAAGGGCCCCTATGAGCTCCCAAATCTCATTTGGCAGATTCCACGAAAAGAGTGTTAGCAAACTGCCTCCTGAGAACTAAGCTGTAACTCCGTGAGAGGAATTCAAAGATCACAAAGAAGTTTCTCAGAAAGCTTCTTTCACGTTTTGAACGGGTGATATTTCCTTTACCAGCGTAGGCCTCAATGCGATCCAAAGAAGTCCTTCTCAGGTTCCTCAAACACAGTGTTAATGGACTGCTGCACGAAACAGAGGGGTTATTCTGTGAGATGAATTCACACAGCACCAAGAAGTTTCTAAGAAAGCTTCTTTCTAGTTTTCATCTGAGGATATTTCCTTTGTCACCGTAAGCTTCATTGCGTTCAGAAGGATCCCATTGCAGATTTCCAGAAAGCTGTGTTAGCAAACTGAACACTGAAGAGAAACGTGGAAATCTGTGAGTTGCATTCACACATTGAAATGCAGTTTCTCAGAACGCTTCTTTCCAGTTTTGATCTGAGGATATTTCCTTTTTCACCAAGGGCCCCTATGGGCTCCCAAATCTCACTTGGCAGATTCCACGAAAAGAACGTTAGCAAACTGCTTCCTGAGAACTAAGCTGTAACTCTGTGAGAGAAATTCACAGAACACAAAGAAGTTTCTCAGAAAGCTTCTTTCACGTTTTGAACTGATGATATTTCCTTTATCAGCGTAGGCCTCAATGGGATCCAAAGAAGTCCTTCTCAGGTTCCTCAAAGACAGTGTTAATGGACTGCTGCATGAAACAGACGTGTAATTCTGTGAGATGAATTCACACAGCACCAAGAAGTTTCTAAGAAAGCTTCTTTCTAGTTTTCATCTGAGGATATTTCCTTTGTCACCGTAAGATTCATTGCGTTCAGAAGTATCCCATTGCAGATTTCCAGAAAACTGTGCTAGCAAACTGAACACTGAAGAGAAACGTGTAACTCTGTGAGTTGCATTCACACATCGAAATGCAGTTTCTCTGAAGGCTTCTTTCCAGTTTTGATCTGAGGATATTTCCTTTTTCACCATATCCCTCAGTGAGCTCCCAAAGATCACTTTGCAGAACACAAGATAACAGAGTTAGCAAAAGGTTCTAAGTAGGGACGGGTGGAACCCTGTGTGATGAAGTCACACATCAGAAAGCGATCTCTCAGAAAGCTTCTCTCTAGTTATTATCTGAGGATATTTCCTATTTCACCGTGGGCCCCTATGGGCTCCAAATCTCACTTGGAATATTCCACGAAAAGAGTGTTAGCAAACTGCTTCCTGAAAACTAAGCTGTAGTCTGTGAGAGGAATTCACAGATCACAAAGAAGTTTCTCAGAAAGCTTCTTTCACGTTTTGAACTGATGATATTTCCTTTATCAACCTAGGCCTCAATGCGATCCAAGGAAGCCCTTCTGAGGTTCCTCAAAGACAGTGTTAATGGACTGCTGCACGAAACATAAGTGTAACTCTGTGAGATGAATTCTCACATCACCAAGAAGTTTCTAAGAAAGCTTCTTTCTAGTTTTCATATGAGGATATTTCCTTTGTGACCGTAAGCTTCATTGCGCTAAGAGGTATCCCATTGGAGATTTCCAGAAAACTTAGTTAGTAAACTGATCACTGAAGAGAAACGTGTAACTCTGTCAGTTGCATTCACTCCTGGCAATGCAGTTTCTCAGAAAGTTTCTTTCCAGTTTGGATCTTAAGATATTTCCTTTTTCACCATAGCCCTCAATGAGCTCCCAAATACACCTTTTCAGAATCCACGATAACAGTGTTAGCAACCTGTTCCAAGAAGGGAAGGGTGGAAATTTGTGTGATAAAATCACCCATCAGAAAGCAATCTCTCAGAAAGCTTCTCTCTAGTTATTATGTGAGGATATTTCCTTTTACACCATGGGCCCCTATTGGCTTCCAAATATCACTTACCTGAATCCACGAAAAGAGTAGTAGCAAACTGCATCCTGAAGTCAAACTTATAAGTCTGTGAGATGAACTCACAGATCAGAAAGAAGTTTCTCAGAAGGCTTCTTTCACGTTTTGAACGGAAGAAATTTCCTTTATGGACGTAGGCCTCAATGCGATCCTAGGAAGCCCTTCTTAGGTTCCTCAAAGACAGTGTTAATGGACTGCTCCACGAAACATAAGTGTAACTCTGTGAGATGAATTCACACATCAACAAGAAGTTTCTAAGAAAGCTTCTTTCTAGTTTTCATCTGTGGATATTTCCTTTGTCACCGTAAGGTTCATTGCGCTATGAAGTATCTAATTGCAGATTTCCAGAAAACTGTGTTAACAAACTGATCATTGAAGAGAAACGTGTAACTCTGTGAGTTTCATTCACACAGGGCAATGCAGTTTCTCAGAAAGCTTCTCTTTAGTTATTATGTGAGGATATTTCCTTTTTCCCCATAACCCTCAATGAGCTCCAAAATATACCTTGGCAGAATCCACGACAACAGTGTTAGCAAACTGTTCCAAGAAGGGAAGGGTGGAACTCTGTGTGATGAAGACACATATCCGAGAGGAATCTCTCAGAAAGCTTCTCTCTAGTTATTATGTGAGGACATTTCCTTTTTCACCATGGGCCCCTATGGGCTCCCAAATATCACTTTACAGATTCCACGAAAACAGTGTTAGCAAACTGCTTCCTGAAATCTAAGTTATAAGTCCGTGAGATGAACTCACAGATCAGAAAGAAGTTTCTCATAAAGCTTCTTTCACGTTTTGAACGGATGAAATTTCCATTGTCAGCGTAGGCCTCAATGTGATCCAAAGAAGCCGTTCTCAGATTCCTCAAAGACATTGTTAATGGACTGCTGCACGAAACATAAGTGTAACTCTGTGAGATGAATTCACACATCACCAAGAAGTTTCTAAGAAAGCTTCTTTCTAGTTTTCATCTGTGGATATTTCCTTTGTCACCATAAGGTTAATTGCGCTATGAAGTATCGAATTGCAGATTTCCAGAAAACTGTGTTGACAAACTGATCACTGAGGAGAAACGTGTAACTCTGTGAGTTGCATTCACACAGGGCAATGCAGTTTCTCAGAAAGCTTCTCTTTATTTATTATGTGAGGATATTTCCTTTTTCCCCATAACCCTCAAAGAACTCCAAAATATACCTTGGCAGAATCCACGAAAACAGTGTTAGCAAACTGTTCCCAGAAGGGAAGGGTGGACTCTGTGTGATGAAGCCACACATCCGAAAGGAATCTCTCAGAAAGCTTCTCTCTAGTTATTATGTGAGGATATTTCCTTTTTCACCATGGGCCCCTAAGGGCTCCCAAATATCACTTTACAGATTCCACGAAAAGAGTGTTAGCAAACTGCTTAATGAAATCTAAGTTATAAGTCTGTGAGATGAACTCACAGATCAGAAAGAAGTTTCTCAGAAAGCTTCTTTCAAGATTTGAACGGATGAAATTTCCATTATCAGCTTAGGCCTCAATGCGATCCAAAGAAGCCGTTCTCAGATCCCTCAAAGACATTGTTAATGGACTGCTCCACGAAACATAAGTGTAACTCTGTGAGATGAATTCACACATCACCAAGAAGTTTCTAAGAAAGCTTCTTTCTAGTTTTCATCTGTGGATATTTCCTTTGTCACCGTAAGGTTCATTGCGCTATGAAGTATCGAATAGCAGATTTCCAGAAAACTGTGTTAAAAAAGTGATCACTGAAGAGAAACGTGTAACTCTGTGAGTTGCATTCACACAGGGCAATGCAGTTTCTCAGAAAGCTTCTCTTTAGTTATTATGTGAGGATGTTTCCTCTTTCCCCATAACCCTCAAAGAGCTCCAAAATATACCTTGGCAGAATCCACCACAACAGTGTTAGCAAACTGTTCCAAGAAGGGAAGGATGGAACTCTGTGTGATGAATCCACACATCCGAAAGGAATCTCTCAGAAAGCTTCTCTCTATTTATTATGTGAGGATATTTCCTTTTTCACCATGGGCCCCTATGGGCTACCAAATATCACTTTACAGATTCCACGAAAAGAGTGTTAGCAAACTGCTTCCTGAAATCTAAGTTATAAGTCCGTGAGATGAACTCACAGATCAGAAAGAAGCTTCTCAGAAAGCTTCTTTCACGTTATGAACGATGAAATTTCCTTTATCAGCGTAGGCCTCAATGTGATCCAAAGAAGCCGTTCTCAGATTCCTCAAAGACAGTGTTAATGGACTCCACGAAACATATGTGTATCTCTGTGAGATGAATTCACACATCACCAAGAAGTTTCTAAGAAAGCTTCTTTCTAGTTTTCATCTGTGGATATTTCCTTTGTCACCGTAAGGTTCATTGCACTATGAAGTATTTAATTGCAGATTTCCAGAAAACTTAGTTAGCAAACTGATCACTGAAGAGAAACGTGTAACTCTGTGAGTTACAATCACACATGGCAATGCAGTTTCCCAGAAACCTTCTCTTTAGTTATTATGTGAGAATAGTTCCTTTTTCACCATACCCCTCAAAGAGCTCCAAAATATACCTTGGCAGAATCCACGACAACAGTGTTAGCAAACTGTTCCAAGAAGGGAAGGGTGGAACTCTGTGTGATGAAGACACATATCCGAGAGGAATCTCTCAGAAAGCTTCTCTCTAGTTATTATGTGAGGACATTTCCTTTTTCACCATAGGCCCCTATGGGCTCCCAAATATCACTTTACAGATTCCACGAAAAGAGTGTTAGCAAACTGCTTCCTGAAATCTAAGTTATAAGTCCGTGAGATGAACTCACAGATCAGAAAGAAGTTTCTCATAAAGCTTCTTTCACGTTTTGAACGGATGAAATTTCCATTGTCAGCGTAGGCCTCAATGTGATCCAAGGAAGCCGTTCTCAGATTCCTCAAAGACATTGTTAATGGACTGCTGCACGAAACATAAGTGTAACTCTGTGAGATGAATTCACACATCACCAAGAAGTTTCTAAGAAAGCTTCTTTCTAGTTTTCATCTGTGGATATTTCCTTTGTTACCATAAGGTTCATTGTGCTATGAAGTATCGAATTGCAGATTTCCAGAAAACTGTGTTGACAAACTGATAACTGAAGAGAAACGTGTAACTCTGTGAGTTGCATTCACACAATGCAATGCAGTTTCTCAGAATGCTTCTCTTTATTTATTATGTGAGGATATTTCCTTTTTCCCCATAACCCTCTAAGAGCTCCAAAATATACCTTGGCAGAATCCACGACAACAGTGTTGGCAAACTGTTCCCAGAAGGGAAGGGTGGAACTCTGTGTGATGAAGCCACACATGCAAAAGGAATCTCTTAGAATGCTTCTCTCTAGTTATTATGTGAGGATATTTCCTTTATCACCATGGGCCCCTGTGGGCTCCCAAATATCACTTTACAGATTCCACGAAAAGAGTGTTAGCAAACTGCTTCATGAAATCTAAGTTAAAAGTCCGTGAGATGAACTCACAGATTAGAAAGAAGTTTCTCAGAAAGCTTCTTTCACGTTTTGAACGGATGAAATTTCCATTATCAGCATAGGCCTCAATGTGATCCAAAGAATCCGTTCTCAGATTCCTCAAAGATATTGTTAATGGACTGCTCCACGAAACATAAGTGTAACTCTGTGAGATGAATTCACACATCACCAAGAAGTTTCTAAGAAAGCTTCTTTCTAGTTTTCATCTGTGGATAATTCCTTTGTCACCGTAAGGTTCATTGCGCAATGAAGTATCGAATTGCAGATTTCCAGAAAACTGTGTTGACAAACTGATCACTGAGGAGAAACGTGTAACTCTGTGAGTTGCATTCACACAGGGCAATGCAGTTTCTCAGAAAGCTTCTCTTTATTTATTATGTGAGGATATTTCCTTTTTCCCCATAACCCTCAAAGAGCTCCAAAATATACCTTGGCAGAATCCACGACAACAGTGTTAGCAAACTGTTCCCAGAAGGGAAGGGTGGACTCTGTGTGATGAAGCCACACATCCGAAAGGAATCTCTCAGAAAGCTTCTCTCTAGTTATTATGTGAGGATATTTCCTTTTTCACCATGGGCCCCTAAGGGCTCCCAAATATCACTTTACAGATTCCACGAAAAGAGTGTTAGCAAACTGCTTCCTGAAATCTAAGTTATAAGCCTGTGAGACGAACTCACAGATCAGAAAGAAGTTTCTCAGAAAGCTTATTTCACGTTTTGAACGGATGAAATTTCCTTTATCAGCGTATGCCTCAATGGGATCCAAAGAGACCGCTCTCAGCTTCCTCAAAGACTGTGTTAATGGACTGCTCCAGGAAACATAAGTGTAACTCTGTGAGATGAATTCACACATCACCAAAAAGTTTCTACGAAAGCTTCTTTCTAGTTTTCATCTGTGGATATTTCCTTTGTCACCGTAAGGTTCATTGCGCTATGAAGTATCGAACTGCAGATTTCCAGAAAACTGTGTTAAAAAACTGATCACTGAAGAGAAACGTGTAACTCTGTGAGTTGCATTCACACATGGCAATGCAGTTTCTCAGAAAGCTTCTCTTTAGTTATTATGTGAGGATATTTCCTTTTTTACCAGAGCCCGCAATGAGCTCCCAAATATACCTTGGCAGAATCCACCACAACAGTGTTAGCAAACTGTTCCAAGAAGGGAAGGGTGGAACTCTGTGTGATGAAGCCACACATCAGAAAGGAATTTCACAGAAAGCTTCTCTCTAGTTATTATGTGAGGATATTTCCTATTTCATCATGGACCCCTATTGGTTCCCAAATATCACTTTACAGATTCCACGAAAAGAGTGTTAGCAAACTGCTTCCTGAAGTCTAAGTTATAAGTCTGTGAGATGAACTCACAGATCAGAAAGAAGTTTCTCAGAAAGCTTCTTTCACGGTTTGAACGGATGAAATTTCCTTTATCAGCGTAGGCCTCAATGCGATCCAAAGAATTCGTTCTCAGATTCCTCAAAGACAGTGTTAATGGACTGCTCCACGAAACATAAGGGTAACTCTGTGAGATGAATTCGCACATCACCAAGAAGTTTCTAAGAAAGCTTCTTTCTACTTTTCATCTGTGGATATTTCCTTTATCACTGTAAGGTTCATTGAGCTATGAAGTATCGAATTGCAGATTTCCAGAAAACTGTGTTAACAAACTGATCACAGAAGAGAAACGTGTAACTCTGTGAGCTGCATACACACATGGCAATGCAGTTTCTCAGAAAGCTTCTCTTTAGTTATTATGTGAGGATATTTCCTTTTTGACCAGAGCACTCAATGAGCTCCCAAATATACCTTGGCAGAATGCACGACAACAGTGTTAGCAAACTGTTCCAAGAAGGGAGGGGTGGAACTCTGTGTGATGAAGCCACACATCAGAAAGGAATCTCTCAGAAAGCTTCTCTCTAGTTATTATGTGAGGATATTTCCTTTTTCAACATGGGCCCCTAAGGGCTCCCAAATATAACTTTCCAGATTCCACGAAAAGAGTGTTAGCTAACTGCTTCCTGAAGTCTAATTTATAAGTCTGTGAGATGAACTCACAGATCATAAAGAAGTTTCTCAGAAAGCTTCTTTCACCTTTTGAACGAATGAAATTTTCTTTATCAGCGTAGGCCTCAATGCGATCCAAAGAAGCCGTTCTCAGATTCCTCAAAGACAGTGTTAATGGACTGCTCCACGAAACATAAGTGTAACTCTGTGAGATGAATTCACACATCACCAAGAAGTTTCTAAGAAAGCTTCTTTCTAGTTTTCATCTGTGGATATTTCCTTTGTCACAGTAAGGTTCATTGCGCTATGAAGTATCGAATAGCAGATTTCCAGAAAACTGTGTTAAAAAAATGATCACCTAAGAGAAACGTGTAACTCTGTGAGTTGCATTCACACATGGCAATGCAGTTTCTCAGAAAGATTCTCTTTAGTTATTATGTGAGGATATTTCCTTTTTCACCATGTGCCCCTAAGGGCTCCCAAATATGACTTTCCAGATGCCACGAAAAGATTGTTAGGAAACTGCTTCCTGAAGTCTAAGTTATAAGTCTATGAGATGAACTCACAGATCAGAAAGAGGTTTCTCAGAAAGCTTCTTTCACGTTTTGAACGGATGAAATTTCCTTTATCAATGTAGGCCTCAATGCGATCCAAAGAGGCCGCTCTCAGCTTCCTCAAAGACTGTGTTAATGGACTGCTCCACGAAACATAAGTGTAACTCTTTGAGAAGAATTCACACATCGCTAAGAAGTTTCTAAGAAAGCTTCTTTCTAGTTTTCATCTGTGGATATTTCCTTTGTCACCATAAGGTTCATTGCGCTAAGAAGTATCGAATTGCAGATTTCCAGAACACTGTGTTAACAAACTGATCACTGAAGAGAAACGTGTAACTCTGTGAGTCGCATTCACACATGGCAATGCATTTTCTCAGAAAGCTTCTCTTTAGTTATTATGTGAGGATATTTCCTTTTTCACCATAGCCCTCAATGAGCTCCCAAATATACCATTGCTGAATACACGACAACAGTGTTAGCAATCTGTTCCCAGAAGGGAAGGGTGGAACTCTGTGTGATGAAGCCACACATCCGAAAGGAATCTCTAGGAAAGCTTCTCTGTAGTTATTATATGAGGATATTTCCTTTTTCTTCATGGGTCCCTATGCGTTCCCAAATATCACTTTACAGATTCCACGAAAAGAGGGTTAGCAAACTGCTTCCTGAAGTCTAAGTTATAAGTCTGTGAGATGAACTCACAGATCAGAAACAAGTTTCTCAGAAAGCTTCTTTCACGTTTTGAATGGATGAAATTTCCTTTATCAGCGTAGGCCTCAATGCGATCCAAAGAAGCCGTTCTCAGGTTCCTCAAAGACAGTGTTAATGGACTGCGCCATGAAACATAAGTGTAACTCTGTGAGATGAATTCACACATCACCAAGAAGTTTCTACGAAAGCTTCTTTCTAGTTTTCATCTGTGGATATGTCCCTTGTCACTGTAAGGTTCATTGTGCTATGAAGTATCTAATTGCAGATTTCCAGAAAACTGTGTTAACAAACTAATCACTGAAGAGAAATCTGTAACTCTGTGAGTTGCATTCACACATGGCAATACAGTTTCTCAGTAAGCTTCTCTTTAGTTATTATGTGAGGATATTTCCTTTTTGACCAGAGCCCTCAATGAGCTCCCAAATATACCTTTCCAGAATCCACGACAACAGTGTTAGCAAACTGTTCCAAGAAGGGAGGGGTGGAACTCTGTGTGATGAAGCCACACATCAGAAAGGATTCTCTCAGAAAGCTTCTCTCTAGTTATTATGTGAGGATATTTACTTTTTCAACATGTGCCCCTAAGGGCTCCCAAATATCACTTTCCAGATTCCACGAAAAGGGTGTTAGCAAACTGCTTCCTGAAGTCTAATTTATATGTCTGTGAGATGAACTCACAGATAAGAAGGAAGTTTCTCAGAAAGCTTCTTTCACGTTTTGAACGGATGAAATTTCCTTTATCAACGTATGCCTCAATGCGATCCAAAGATGCCGCTCTCAGCTTCCTCAAACACAGTGTTAATGGACTGCTCCACGAAACATAAGTGTAACTCTGGGAGATGAATTCACACATCACCAAGAAGTTTCTAAGAAAGCTTCTTTCTACTTTTCATCGGTGGATATTTCCTTTGTCACCGTAAGGTTCATTGCGCTATGAAGTATCTAATTGCAGATTGCCAGAAAACTGTGTTAACAAACTGATCACTGAATAGAAACGTGTAATTCTGTGAGTTGCATTCACACAGGGCAATGCAGTTTCTCAGAAAGCTTCTCTTTAGTTATTATGTGAGGATATTTCCTTTTTCCCCATAACCCTCAATGAGCTCCAAATTATAACTTTGCAGAATCCACGACAACAGTGTTAGCAAACTGTTCCAAGAAGGGAGGGGTGGAACTCTGTGTGATGAAGCCACACATTAGAAAGGAATCTCTCAGAAAACTTCTCTCTAGTTATTATGTGAGGATATTTCCTTTGTCACCATGGGCCCCTAACGGCTCCCAAATATCACTTTCCAGATTCCACGAAAAGAGTGTTAGCAAACTGTTTCCTGAAGTCTAAGTTATATGTCTGTGAGATGAACTCACAGATCAGAAAGAAGTTTCTCAGAAAGCTTCTTTCACGTTTTGAACGGATGAAATTTCCTTTATCAGCGTAGACCTCAGTGCGTTCCAAAGAAGCCATTCTCAGATTCCTCAAAGACAGTGTTAATGGACTGCTCCACGAAACATAAGTGTAACTCTGGGAGATGAATTCACACATCACCAAGAAGTTTCTAAGAAAGCTTCTTTCTACTTTTCATCGGTGGATATTTCCTTTGTCACCGTAAGGTTCATTGCGCTATGAAGTATCTAATTGCAGATTGCCAGAAAACTGTGTTAACAAACTGATTACTGAATAGAAACGTGTAATTCTGTGAGTTGCATTCACACAGGGCAATGCAGTTTCTCAGAAAGCTTCTCTTTAGTTATTATGTGAGGATATTTCCATTTTCACCATAGCCCTTAAGGAGCTCCCACATATACGTTTGCAGAATACACGACAACAGTGTTAGCAAACTGTCCCAGGAAAGGAAGGGTGGAACTCAGTATGATGAAGCCGCACATCAGAAAGGAATCTCTCAGAATGCTTCTCTCTATTTATTATGTGAGGATATTTCCTTTTTCACCATGGGCCCCTATTGGCTCTCAAATATCACTTTACAGATTACACAAAAAGAGTGTTAGCAAACTGCATCCTGAAGTCTAAGTTATAAGCCAGTGAGATGAACTCACAGATCAGAAAGAATTTTCTCTGAAAGCTTCTTTCACGTTGTGAACGGATGAAATTTCCTTTATCAGCGTAGACCTCAATGCGATCCAAAGAAGCCTTTCTCAGATTCCTCAAAGACAGTGTTAATGGACTGCTCCACGAAACATAAGTGTAACTCTCTGAGATGAATTCACACATCACCAAGAAGTTTCTAAGCAAGCTTCTTTCTAGTTGTCCTCTGTGGATATTTCCTTTGTCACGGTAACGTTCATTGCGCTATGAAGTATCTAATTGCAGATTTCCAGAAAACTGTGTTAACAAACTGATCACTGAAGAGAAACGTGTAACTCTGTGAGTTGCATTCACACATGGCAATGCAGTTTCTCAGAAAGCTTCTCCTTAGTTATTATGTGAGGATATTTCCTTTTTCACCATAGCTCTCAATGAGCTCCATATATACCTTTGCAGAATCCACGACAACAGTGTTAGCAAACTGTTCCAAGAAGTGAAGAGTTGAACTCTTTTTGATGAAGCCACACATCAGAAAGGAATCTCTCAGAAAGCTTCTCTCTAGTTATTATGTGAGGATATTTCCCATTTCAACATGGGCCCGTGTGGGCTCCCAAATATCACTTTACAGATTCCACGAAAAGAGTGTTAGCAAACTGCTTCCTGAAGTCTAAGTTATAAGTCTGTGAGATGAACTCACAGATCAGAAAGAAGTTTCTCAGAAAGCTTCTTTCACGTTTTGAACGGATGAAATTTCCTTTATCAGCGTAGGCCTCAATGCGATCCAAAGATGCCCTTCTCAGATTCCTCAAAGACAGTGTTAATGGACTGCTCCTCGAAACATAAGTGTAACTCTGTGAGATGGATTCACACATCACCAAGAAGTTTCTAAGAAAGCTTCTTTCTAGTTTTCATCTGTGGATATTTCCTTTATCCCGGTAAGGTTCATTGCGCTATGAAATATCGAATTGCAGATTTCCAGAAAACTGTGTTAACAAACTGATCACTGAAAAGAAACGTGTAACTCTGTGAGTTGCATTCACACATGGCAATGCAGTTTCTCAGAAAGCTTCTCTTTAGTTATTAAGTGAGGATATTTCCTTTTTCACCATAGCCCTCAATGAGCTCCCAAATATACCTTCGCAGAATCCACGACAACAGTGTTAGCAAACTGTTCAAAGAAGGGAAGGGTTGAACTCTGTGTGATGAAGCCGCACATCAGAAAGGAATCTCTCAGAAAGCTTCTCTCTAGTTATTATGTGAGGATATTTCCTTTTTCACCATGGGCCCCTATGTGCTCCCAAATATCACTTTACAGATTCCACGAAAAGAGTGTAAGCAAACTGCTTCCTGCAGTCTAAGTTATAAGTCTGTGAGATGAACTCAGAGATCAGAAAGACGTTTCTCAGAAAGCTTCTTTGACGTTTTGAACGGATGAAATTTCCTTTTCAGCATAGGCCTCAATGCGATCCAAAGAAGCCGTTCTCAGATTCCTCAAAGACAGTGTTAATGGACTGCTCCACGAAAAATAAGTGTAACTCTATGAGATGAATTCACACATCACCAAGAAGTTTCTAAGAAAGCTTCTTCCTAGTTTTCATCTGTGGATATTTCCTTTGTCACCGTAAGATTCATTGCGCTATGAAGTATCTAATTGCAGATTTCCAGAAAACTGTGTTAACAAACTCATCACTGAAGAGAAACGTGTAACTCAGTGAGTTGCATTCACACAATGCAATGCAGTTCCTCAGACAGCTTCTCTTTAGATATTATGTGAGGATATTTCCTTTTTCACCATAGCCTTCAATGAGCTCCCATATATACCTTTGCAGAATCCAAGACAACAGTGTTAGTAAACTGTTCCAAGAAGGGAAGGTTGGAACTCTGTGTGATGAAGTCACACATCAGAAAGGAATCTCTCAGAAAGATTCTCTCTAGTTATTATGTGAGGATATTTCCTTTTTCACCGTGGGCCCCATGGGCTCCCAAATATCACTTTACAGATTCCACGAAAAGAGTGTTAGCAAACTCCTTCCTGAAGTCTAAGTTATAAGACTGTGAGATGAACTCACAGATCAGAAAGAAGTTTCTCAGAAAGCTTCTTTCACGTTTTGAACGGATGAAATTTCCTTTATCAGCGTAGGCGTCAATGCGATCCTAAGAAGCCGTCCTCAGATTCCTCAAAGTCAGTGTTAATGGACTGCTCCACGAAACATAAGTGTGACTCTGTGAGATGAATTCACACATCACCAAGAAGTTTCTAAGAAAGCTTCTTTCTAGTTTTCATCTGTGGATTATTCCTTTGTCACCGTAAGGATTCATTGCGCATTGAAGAATCTAATTGTAGATTTCCAGAACACTGTGTTAACCAAATGATCAGTGAAGAGAAACGTATAACTCTGTGAGTTGCATTCACACATGGCAATGCAGTTTCTCAGAAAGCTTCTTTCACCTTTTGAATGTATGAAATTTCCTTTATCAGTGTAGGCTTCAATGCGATCCAAAGAGGCCGTTGTGAGGTTCCTCAAAGACAGTGTTAATGGACTGCTCCACGAAACATAAGTGTAACTCTGTGAGATGAATTCACACATCATCAAGAAGTTTCTACGAAAGCTTTTTTCTAGTTTTCATCTGTGGATATTTCCTTTGTCACCGTAAGGTTCATTGCGCTATGAAGTATCTGATTGCAGATTTCCAGAAAACTGTGTTAAAAAAATGATCACTGAGGACAAACGTGTAACTCTGTGAGTTGCATGCACACATGGCAATGCAGTTTCTCAGAACGCTTCTCTTTAGTTATTTTGTGAGGATATTTCCTTTTTCACCATGGCCCCTATGGGCTCCCAAATGCCACTTTACATATTAAACGAAAAGAGTGTTAGCAAACTGCTTCCTGAAGTCTAAGTTATAAGTCTGAGAGATGAACTCACAGATGAGAAAGAAGTTTCTCAGAAAGCTTCTCTCACGTTTTGAACGGATGAAATTTCCTTTAGCAGCGTAGGCCTCAATGCGATCCAAAGAATCCGTTCTCAGATTCCTCAAAGACAGTGTTGATGGACACCACGAAACATAAGTGTAACTCTGTGAGATGAATTCACACATCACCAAGAAGTTTCTAAGAAAGCTTCTTTCTAGTTTTCATCTGGTGATATTTCCTTTGTCACCGTAAGGTTTATTGCGCTATGAAGTATCTAATTGCAGATTTCCAGAAAACTGTGTTAACAAACTGATCACTGAAGAGAACCGTGTAACTCTGTGATTTGCATGCACACATGGCAATGCAGTTTCTCAGAAAGCTTCTCTTTAGTTATTATGGGAGGATATTTCCTTTTTCACCATAGCCCGCAATGAGCTCCCAAATATACCTTTGCAGAGTCCACGACAACAGTGTTAGCAAACTGTTCCAAGAGTGCAGGGGTGGAATTCTGTGTAATGAAGCCACACATCAGAAAGGAATCTCTCAGAAAGCTTCTCTCCATTTATGATGTGAGGATATTTCCTTTTTCACCAAGGGCCTCTATGGGCTCCCAAATATCACTTTTCGGATTCCACGAAAAGAGTGTAAGCAAACTGCTTCCTGAAGTCTAAGTTATAAGTCTGTGAGATGAACTCACAGATCAGAAAGACGTTTCTCAGAAAGCTTCGTTCACGTTTTGAACGGATGAAATTTCCTTTATCAGCGTAGGCCTCAATGCGATCCAAAGAAGCCGTTCTCAGATTCCTCAAAAACAGTGTTAATGGACTGCTCCACGAAACATAAATGTAACCCTATGAGATGAATTCACACATCACCAAGAAGTTTCTAAGAAACCTTCTTTCTAGTTTTCATCTGTGGATATTTCCTTTGTCACCGTAAGCTTCATTGCGCTAAGAGGTATCCCATTGCAGATTTCCAGAAAACTTAGTTAGCAAACTGATCACTGAAGAGAAACGTGTAACTCTGTGGGTTGCATTCACACATCGATGTGCATTTTCTCAGAAGGCTTCTTTCCAGTGTTTATCTGAAGATATTTCCTTGTTCACCATAGCCCTCAATGAGCTCCCAAATATCACTTTGCAGTATCCACGACAACAGTGTTAGCAAACTGTTCCAAGAAGGGAAGGTTGGAACTCTCTCAGAAAGCTTCTCTCTAGTTATTATGTGAGGATATTTCCTTTTTCACCATGGGCCCCCGTGGGCTCCCAAATATTACATTACAGTTTCCACGAAAAGAGTGTTAGCAAACTGCTTCCGGATGTCTAAGTTATAAGTCTGTGAGATGAACTCACAGATCAGAAAGACGTTTCTCAGAAAGCTTCGTTCACGTTTTGAACGGATGAAATTTCCTTTATCGGCGTAGGCCTCAATGCGATCCAATGAAGCCGTTCTCAGATTCCTCAAAGACAGTGTTAATGGACTGCTCCAAGAAACATAAGTGTAACACTGTGAGATGAATTCACACATCACCAAGAAGTTTCTAAGAAAGCTTCTTTCTGGTTTTCATCTGTGGATATTTCCTTTGTCACCGTAAGGTTCATTGCATTATGAAATATCTAATTGCAGATTTCCAGAAAACTGTGTTAACAAACTGATCACTGAAGAGAAACGTGTAACTCTGTGAGTTGCATTCACACATGGCAATGCAGTTTCTCAGAAAGCTTCTCTTTAGTTTTTATGTGAGGATATTTCCTTTTTCACCATAGCCCTCAATGAGCTCCCAAATATACCTTTGCAGAATCCACGACAACAGTGTTAGCAAACTGTCCAAGAAGGGAAGGGTGGAACTCTGTGTGATGAAGCCGCACATCAGAAAGGAATCTCTCAGAAAGCTTCTCTCTACTTATTATGTGAGAATATTTCCTTTTTCACCATGGGCCCCTATGGGCTCCCAAATATCACTTTACAGATTCCACGAAAAGAGTTAGGAAACTGCTTCTTGAAGTCTAAGTTATAAGTCTGTGAGACGAACTCAGAGATCAGAAAGAAGTTTCTCAGAAAGCTTCTTTCACGTTTTGAACGGAAGAAATTTCCATTATCAGCATAGGCCTCCATGACATCCAAAGAAGCCGTTCTCAGATTCCTCAAAGACAGTGTTAATGGACTGCTGTACGAAACATAATTGTAACTCTGTGAGATGAATTCTCACATCACCAACAAGTGTCTAAGAAAGCTTCCTTCTAGTTTTCATCTATGGATATGTCCTTTGTCATCGTAAGGTTCATTGCCCTATGAAGTATCTAATTGCAGATATCCTGAAAACTGTGTTAGCAAACTGATCACTGAAGAGAAACGTGTAAGTCTGTGAGTTGCATTCACACATGGCAATGCAGTTTCTCCGAAAGCTTCTCTTTAGTTATTATGTGAGGATATTTCCTTTTTCACCTTAGCCCTCAAAGAGCTCCCAAATATACCTTTACAGGATCCACGACAACAGTGTTAGCAAACTGTTCCAAGAAGGGAAGGTTGGAACTCTGTGTGATGAAGTCACACATCAGAAAGCAATCTCTCAGAAAGCTTCTCTCTAGTTATTATGTGAGGATATTTACTTTTTCATCATGGGCCCCAATGGGCTCCCAAATATCACTTTCCAGAATCCACGAAAAGAGTGTTCCGAAACTGCTTCCTGAAGTCAAAGTTATACGTCTGTGTGATGAACTCACAGATCAGAAAGAAGTTTCTCAGAAAGCTTCTTTCACGTTTTGAACAGATGAAATTTCCTTTATTAGCGTAGGCCTCAATGCGATCCAAGGAAGCCCTTCTCAGTTTCCTCAAAGACATTGTTAATGGACTGCTCCTAAAAACATAAGTGTAACTCTGTGAGATGAATTCACACGTCACAAAGAAGTTTCAAAGACAGCTTCTTTCCAGTTTTCATCTGTGGGTATTTCCTTTATCTCTGTAAGCTATATTGCGCTAAGAGCTATCCCATTGCAGATTTCCAGAATACTTTGTTAGCAAACTGATCACTGAAGAGAAACGTGTAACTATGTGAGTTGCATTCACTCATGGCAATGCAGTTTCTCAGAAGGCTTCTTTCCATTTTTAATCTGAGGATATTCCCTTTTTCACCATAGCCCTAAGTTTGCTCCCAAATATACCTTGGCAGAATCCACGACAACAGTGTTAGCAAACTGTTCCAAGAAGGGAAGGTTGGAACTCTGTGTGATGAAGTCACACATCAGGAAGCAAACTCTCAGAAAGATTCTCTCTCGTTATTATATGAGAATATTTCCTTTTTCATCATGGGCCCCTATGGGCTCCCATATATCACTTTCCAGATTCCACGAAAAGACCGCTAGCAAACTTCTTCCTGAAGTCTAAGTCATACGTCTGTGAGATGATCTCACAGATCAGAAACAAGTTTCTCAGAAAGCTTCTTTCACGTTTTGAACGGATGAATTTTCCTTTATCAGCGTAGGCCTCAATGCAATGCAAGGAAGCCCTTCTCAGGTTCCTCAAAGACATTGTTAACGGACTGCACCCTGAAACATAAGTTTAACTCTGTGAGATGAATTCACACATCACCAAGAAGTTTCTAAGAAAGCTTCTTTCTATTTTTCATCTGTGGATTTTTCCTTTGACACCGTAAGTTTCATTGCGCTATGAAGTCTCTAATTGCAGATTTCCAGAAAACTGTGTTAACAAACTGATCACTGAAGAGAAACGTGTTACTCTGTTAGTTGCATTCACACATGGCAATGCAGTTTCTCAGAAATTTCTCTATAGTTATTATGTGAGGATATTTCCTTTTTCACCATAGCCCTCAAGCGATCCCAAATACACCTTTGAGAATTCCACGACAAAAGTGTTAGCAAACTGTTCCAAGAAGGGAGGGTGGAACTCTGTGTAATGAAGTCACACATCAGAAAGCAATCTCTCAGAAAGCTTCTCTCGAGTTATTATGTGAGGATATTTCCTTTTCACCATGGGCCCCTATGGGCTCCCAAATATTACTTTCCAGAATCCACGAAAAGAGTGTTTGCAAACTGCTTCCTGAAGTCTAAGTTATACGTCTCTGAGATGAACTCACAGATCAGAAAGAAGTTTCTCGGAAAGCTTCTTTCATGTTTTGAACGGATGAAATTTCCTTTATCAGCGTAGGCCTAAATGCGATCCAAGGAAGCCCTTCTCAGGTTCCTCAAAGACAGTGTTAATGGACTGCTCTACGAAATATAAGTGTAACTCTGTGAGATGAATTCACGCATCATGAAGAAGTTTCTATGAAAGCTTCTTTCTAGTTTTCCTCTGTGGATATTTCCTTTGTCACAGTAAAGGTTCATTGTGCTATGAAGTATCTAATTGCAGATTTCCAGAAAACTGTGTTAACAAACTATCACTGAAGAGAAACGTGTAACTCTATGAGTTGCATTCACACATCGCAATGCAGTTTCTCAGAAACTTCTCTTTAGTTATTATGTGAGGATATTTCCTTTTTCACCATAGCCATCAATGAGCTTCCAAATATACCTTTGCAGAATCCACGAAACAGTGTTAGGCAAACTGTTCCAATCAGGGAAGGTGGAACTCTATGTGATGAAGTCACACATCAGAAAGCAATCTCTCAGAAAGCTTCTCCTCGTTATTATGTGAGGATATTTCCTTTTTCATCATGGGCCCCTATGGGTTCCCAAATATCACTTTCCAGATTCAGGAAAAGAGTGTTAGCAGACTGCTTCCTGAAGTCTAAGTTATAAGTCTGTGAGATGAACTCATAGATCAGAAAGAAGTTTCTCAGAAAGCTTCTGTCACGTTTTGAACGGAAGAAATTTCCTATATCAGCGTAGGCCTCAATGCGATCCAAAGAAGCCGGTCTCAGATTCCTCAAAGACAGTGTTAATGGACTGCTCCACGAAACATAAGTGTAACTCTTTGAGATGAATTCACACATCACCAAGAAGTTTCTAAGAAAGCTTCTTTCTAGTTTTCATCTGAGGACATTTCCTTTGTCACCGTAAGCTTCATTGCGCTAAGAGGTATCCCATTGCAGATTTCCAGAAAACTTAGTTAGCAAACTGATCACTGAAGAGTAACGTGTATCTCTGTGAGTTGCATTCACTCATGGCAATGCAGTTTCTCAGAAGGCTTCTTTCCAGTTTTGATCAGAGGATATTTCCTTTTTCACCATGGCCCTCAATGAGCTCCCCAATATACCTTTGCAGAATCCACGACAACAGTGTTAGCAAACTGTTCCAAGAAGGGAAGGGTGGAACTCTGTGTGATGAAGTCACACATCAGAAAGAAATCTCTCAGAAAGCTTGTCTCTAGTTATAATGTGAGGATATTCCCTTTTTCATCGTGGGCCCCTATGGGCTCCCAAATATCACTTTCCAGATTCCACGAAAAGAGTGTTAGCAAACTGCTTCCTGAAGTCTAATTTTACGTCTGTGAGATGAACTCACAGATCAGAAAGAAGTTTCTCAGAAAGCTTCTCTCACGTTTTGAACGGAAGAAATTTCCTTTATCAGCGCAGGCCTCAATGCGCTCCAAGGAAGCCCTTCTCAGGTTCCTCAAAGACAGTGTTAATGGACTGCTCCAGGAATCATAAGTGTAACTCTGTGAGATGAATTCACACATCACCAAGAAGTTTCTAAGAAGGCTTCTTTCTAGTTTTCATCTGAGGATATTTCATTTGTCACCGTAAGCTTCATTGCGCTAAGAGGAATCCCATTGCATAATTCCAGAAAACTTAGTTAGCAAACTGATCACTGAAGGGTACGTGTAACTCTCTGAGTTGCATTCACTCATGGCAATGCAGTTTCTCAGAAGGCTTCTTTACAGTTTTGATCAGAGGATATTTCCTTTTTCACCATGGCCCTCAATGAGCTCCCAAATATACCTTTGCAGAATCCACAACTGCAGTGGTAGCAAAAGTTTCCAAGAAGTGGAGGGTGGAATTCTGTGTGATGAAATCACATATGAGAAAGTAATATCTCAGAAAGCTCCTCTTTAGTTATTATCTGAGGACCTTTCCTTTTTCACCATGGGCCCCTAAGGGCTCCCAAATATCACTTTCCAGAATCCACAAAAAGAGTGTTAGCAAACTACTTCCTGATCTAAGTTATACTTCTGTGAGATGAACACACAGATCAGAAAGAAGTTTCTCAGAAAGCTTCTTTCACGTTTTGAACGAATGAAATTTCCTTTATCATCATAGCCCTAATGCGATCCAAGAAAGCCCTTCTCAGGTTCCTCAAAGACAGTGTTAATGGACTGCTCCACGAAACATAAATGTAACTCTGTGAGATGAATTCACACATCAACAAGAAGTTTCTAAGAAAGCTAATGTCTAATTTTCATCTGAGGATATTTCCTTTGTCACCGTAAACTTCATTGCGCTAAGAGGTATCCCAATGCAGATTTCCAGAAAACTGTGTTAGCAAACTGATCACTGAAGAGAAACGTGTAACTCTGTGAGTTGCATTCACACATGGCAATGCAGTTTCTCAGAAGGCTTCTTTCCAGTTTTGATCTGAGGATATTTCCTTTATCACCATAGCCCTCATTGAGCTCCCCAATATACCTTTGCAGAATCCACGACAACAGTGTTAGGAAACTGTTGCAAGAAGGGAAGGGAGGAACTCTGTGTGATGAAGTCACACATCAGAAAGCAATCTCTCAGAAAGCTTCTCTCTAGTTATTATGTGAGGATATTTCCTTTTTCAACATGGGCCTCTAAGGGCTCCCACATCTCATTTGGCAGATTCCACGAAAAGAGTGTAATCAAACTCCTTCCTGAGAACTAAGCAATAACTCTGTGAGAGGAATTCACAGATCACAAAGAAGTTTCTCAGAAAGCTTCTTCCTCGTTTTGAGCTGATGATATTTCCTTTATAATTGTAGTCTTCAATGCGATCCAAAGAAACCCTTCTCAGGTTCCTCAAGACAGTGTTAATGGAATGCTGCACGAAACATGAGTGTAACTTTGTGAGTTCAATTCACACACCGCAAAGAAGTTTCTAAGAAAGCTTCTTTCTAGGTTTCATCTGAGGATATATCCTTTGTCACCGTAAGCTTCATTGCGTTCAGAAGTATCCCATTGCAGATTTCCAGAAAACTGTGTTAGGAAACTGAACACTGAGGAGAAACGTGTAACTCTGTGAGTTACATTCACACATTGAAATTCAGTTTCTCAGAAGGCTTCTTTCCAGTTTTGATCTGAGGATATTTCCTTTTTCATCATAGCCCTCAGTGAGCTCCCAAATATCACCTTTCGGAGCCCAAGATAACAGAGTTACCAAACTGTTCCAAGAAGGAAAGGGTGGAACTTTGTGTGATGAAGTCAAACATCAGGAAGCAATCTCTCAGAAAGCTTCTCTCTAGTTATAATCTGAGGATATTTCCTTTCTCACCATGGGCCCCTATGGGCTCCCAAATCTCATTTGGCAGATTCCACGAAAAGAGTGTTAGCAAACTGCTTCCTGATAATTATGTTGTAACTCTGTGAGAGGAATTCACAGATCAAAAGAAGTTTCTCGGAAAGCTTCTTTCACGTTTTGAACCGATGATATTTCCTTTACCAGCGTAGGCCTCCATGATATCCTAAGAAGTCCTTCTCAGGTTCCTCAAAGACAGTGTTAATGGACTGCTGCAGGAAACATGAGTGTAATTCTGTGAGATGAATTCACACATCACCAAGAAGTTTCTAACAGAGCTTCGTTCTAATTTTCAGCTGAGGATATATCCTTTGTCACCGTAAGCTTCATTGCGTTCAGAAGTATCCCATTGCAGATTTCCAGAAAACTGTGTTAGCAAAATGAACACTGAAGAGAAACGTGTAACTCTGTGACTTGCATTCACACATCCAAATGCAGTTTCTCAGAAGGCTTCTTTCCAGTTTTGATCTGAGGATATTTCCTTTTTCACCATAGCCCTCAGGGAGCTTCCAAATATCACTTAGCAGAACACAAGGTAACAGAGTTAGCAAACTCTTCCAAGAAGGGAAGGGTGGAACTCTGTGTCATGAAGTCACATATCAGAAAGAAATCTCTCAGAAAGCTTCTCACTATTTATTATCTGAGGATATTTCCTTTTTTTACCATGGTCCCCTATGGGCTCCCAAATCTCACGTGGCAGATTACACGAAAAGAGTGTTAGCAAACTGCTTCCTGAGAACTAATTTGTAACTCTGTGAGAGGAATTCACAGATCATAAAGAAGTTTCTCAGAAAGCTACTTTCAAGTTTTGAGCTGATGATATTTCCTTTATGAAAGTAGGCCTCAATGCGATCGAAAGACGTCCTTCTCAGGTTGCTCAAAGACAGTGTTAATGGAATGACGCACGAAATATAAGTGTAACTTTGTGAGATGAATTCACACATCACAAACAAATTTCTAAGAAAGCTTCTTTCTAGTTCTCGTCTGAGGATATTTCCCTTGTCACCATAAGCTTCATTGCGTTCAGAAGTACCCCATTGCAGATTTCCAGAAAAGTGTATTAGGAAACTGAACACTGCAGAGAAACGTGCACTCTGTGAGTTGCATTCACACATTGAAGTGCAGTTATTCAAAAGGCTTCTTTCCAGTTTTGATCTGAGGACATTTCCTTTTTCACCATTGCCCTCAGTAAGGTCCCAAATATCACTTCGCAGAACACAAGATAACAGAGTTAGCAAATTGTTCCAAGAAGGGAAAGGTGGAATTCTGTGTGATGAAGTCACACATCAGAAAGCAATCTCTCAGAACGCTTCTCTCCAGTAACTATCTGAGGATATTTCCTTTTTCACCATGGGCCCCTAAGGGCTCCCAAATCTCACTTTGTAGATTCCACGAAAAGAGTGTTAGCAAACTGCTTCCAGAGATCTAAGCTGTAACCCTGTGAGAGGAATTCAGAGATCACAAAGAAGTTTCTCAGAAAGCGTCCTTAACCTTTTGAACTGATGATATTTCCTTTATCAGCGTCGGCCTCAATGCGATCCAAAGAAGTCCTTCTCAGGTTCCTCAAAGACCGTGTTAATGGACTGTTGCATGAAACATAAGTGTAATTCTGTGAGATGAATTCACACATCACGAAGAAGTTTCTAACAGTGCTTCTTTATAGTTTTCATCTGAGGATATTTCCTTTGTCACCGTAAGCTTCATTGCGTTCAGAAGTATCCTACTACAGATCTCCAGAAAACTGTGTTACCAAACTGAACACTGAAGAATATTGTGTAACTCTGTGAGGTGCATTCACATATCGAAATGCAGTTTCTCAGAAGGCTTCTTTCCAATTTTGATCTGAGAATATTTCCTTTTTTACCATAGCCATCAGTGAGCTCCCAAATATCACTCTGTAGAACACAAGATAACAGAGGTAGCAAACTCTTCCAAGAAGGGAAGGGTGGAAGTCTGTGTGATGAAGTCATACATCAGAAAGCAATCTCGCAGAAACCTTCTCCCTAGTTATTATCCGAGGATATTTCCCTTTTTACCATGGGCCCCTATGGGCTACCAAATCTCATTTGCAGATTCAACGAAAAGAGTGTTAGCAAACTGCTTCCTGAGAACTAAGTTGTAACTCTGTGAGAGGAATTCACAGATCTCAAAGAAGTTTCTCAGAAAGCTTCTTTCACGTTTTGAGCTGATGATATTTCCTTTATGATGGTAGTCCTCAATGCGATCCAAAGAAGTCCTTCTCAGGTTCCTCAAAGACAGTGTTAATGGAATGCTGCACGAAACATAAGTGTAACTTTGTGAGATGAATTCACACACAACCAAGAAGTTTCTACGATAGCTTCTTTCTAGTTTTCATGTGAGGATATATCCTTTGTCAACGTAAGCTTCATTGCGTTCAGAAGTATCCCATTGCAGATTTCCAGAAAAATGTGTTAGGAAACTGAACACTGAGGAGAAACGTGTAACTCTGTGAGTTGCATTCACACATCGAAATGCAGTTTCTCAGAAGGCTTCTTTCCAGTATTGATCTGAAGATATTTCTTTTTTAACCATGGCCCTCAGTGAGCTCCCAAATATCACTTGCAGAACACAAGATAACAGAGTTAGCAAGCTCTTCCAAGAAGGGAAGGGTGGAACTCTGTGTGATGAAGTCACACATCTTAAAGCAATCTCTCAGAAAGCTTCTCTCTAGTTATTATCTGAGGATATTTCCTTTTTCACCATGGGCTCCTATGGGCTCCCAAATCTCATTTGGCAGATTCCACGAAAAGAGTGTTATCAAACTGCTTCCTGAGAACTAAGCTGTAACTCTGTGAGAGGAATTCGCAGAACACTAAGAAGTTTGTCAGAAAGCTTCTTTCACGTTTTGAACTGCTGATATTTCCTTTATCAGCGTAGGCCTCAATGCGATCCAGAGAAGTCCTTCTCAGGATCCTCAAAACAGTGTTAATGGAATGCTACACGAAACGTAAGTGTTACTTTGTGAGATTAATTCACACATCACCAAGAAGTTTCTAAGAAAGCTTCTTTCTAGTTCTCATCTTAGGATATTTCCTTTGTCACCATAAGCTTCATTGCGTTCAGAAGTATCTCATTGCAGAGTTTCAGAAAAATGCTTTAGGAAACTGAACACTGAAGAGAAACGTGTAAATCTGAGTTGCATTCACACATCGAAATGCAGTTTCTCAGAAGTCTTCTTTCCAGGTTTGATCTGAGGATATTTCTTTTTTCACCATAGCCCTCAGTGACCTAACAAATATCACTTTGCAGAACACAAGATAACAGTGTTAGCAAACTGTTCCAAGAAGGGAAGGGTGTAACTCTGTGTGATGAAGTCACACATCAGAAAGCGATCTCTCAGAAAGCTTCTCTCTAGTTATTATCTGAGGATAGTTCCTTTTTCACCATTGGCCCCTATGGACTCCCAAATCTCATTTGGCAGATTCTACGAAAAGAGTGTTATCAAACTGCTTCCTGAGAACTAAGCTATAACTCTGTGAGAGGAATTCACAGATCACAAAGAAGTTTCTCAGAAAGCTTCTTTCACGTTTTGAACTGCTGATATTTCCTTTATCAGCGTAGGCCTCAATGCGATCCAAAGAAGTCCTTCTCAGGTTCCTCAAAGACAGTGTTAATGGACTGCTGCACGAATCAGAGGGGTAATTCTGTGAGATGAATTCACACATCACGAAGAAGTTTCTAACAAAGCTTCTTTCTAGTTTTCATCTGAGGATATTTCCTTTGTCGGCGTAAGCTTCATTGCGTTCAGAAGTATCCCATTGCAGATTTCCAGAAAACTGTGTTAACAAACTGAACACTGAAGAATAACGTGTAACTCTGTGAGTTGCATTCACATATTGAAATGCAGTTTTTCAGAAGGCTTCTTTCCAGTTTTGATCTGAGAATATTTCTTTTTTTACCACAGCCCTCAGTGAGCTCCCAAATATCACTTTGCAGAACACAAGATAACAGAGGTAGCAAACTCTTCCAAGATGGGAAGGGTGGAAGTCTGTGTGATGAAGTCATACATCAGAAAGCAATCTCGCAGAAACCTTCTCCCTAGTTATTATCTGAGGATATTTCCTTTTTCACCATGGGCCCCTATTGGCTCCCAAATCACATTTGCATGTTCAACGAAAAGAGTGTTATCAAACTGCTTCCTGAGAACTAAGTTGTAACTCTGTGAGAGGTATTCACAGATCTCAAAGAAGTTTCTCAGAAAGCTTCTTTCACGTTTGGAGCTGATGATATTTCCTTTTTTACCATAGCCCTCAGTGAGCTCCCAAATATCACTTTGCAGAACACAAGATAAACAGAGGTATCAAACTGTTCCAAGAAGGGAAGGGTGGAACTCTGTGTGATGAAGTCACACATCAGAAAGCAATCTCTCAGAAAGTTCCTCTCTAGTCATTTTTTTTTGCTTAATTAAAAATAATTTTATTCTCAATTGGGATAAAATAATGTCATGAAGCATATGGGATATCTACATATCATATTACTAATATTGTTCCTAAGCTTCAAACAGTTACATTTTTAATGTATTATGATAAGCAGTAAGTTGGTTTATTTATTTCAGGTTCCCCATTCAGTTCCTTCAGTCAAGCTAGATCCAATCTTTCAATGAATATTTACGCATCTTGCTTTCTCTAGACTGAGTTCTCTTTATAGAAGTGATAACTTTCCAGGATCCTTGCAGCCTAAGAATGTATGACTTTACTATCTCTCCAATATCCATTTTACATAAAATTAGGTCAAATAAAATTTTAATGTTTCCTGACAACTAACTTCTTTCTTTTTTTTTAATTTTTTTTTTTTAATTTAAGTTATAGGGTACATGTGCGTAACGCGCTGGTTTGTTACATATGTATACTTATGCCATGTTGGTGTGCTGCACCCATCAACTCGTCAGCACCCATCAATTCATCATTTATATCATGTATATCTCCCCAGTGCAATCCCTCCCTCCTCCCCCTCCCCATGATAGGCCCCAGTGTGTGATGTTCCCCTTCCCGAGTCCAAGTGATATCATTGTTCAGTTCCCAAATAAGAGTGAGAACATGCGGTGTTTGGTTTTCTCTTCTTGTGATAGTTTGCTAAGAATGATGGTTTCCAGCTGCATCTATGTCCCTACAAAGGATGCAAACTCATCCTTTTTTATGGCTGCATAGTATTACATGGTGTATATGTGCCACATTTTCTTAATCCAGTCTGTCACAGATGGACATTTGGGTTGATTCCAAGTCTTTGCTATTGTGAATAGTGCCACAATAAACATACGTGTGCATGTGTCTTTGTAGTAGACTAATTTATAATCCTTTGGGTATATACCCAGTAGTGGGATGGCTGGGTCATATGGTACATCTGGTTCTAGATCCTTGAGGAATTGCCATACTGTTTTCCATAATGGTTGAACTAGTTTACAATCCCACCAACAGTGTAAAAGTGTTCCTATTTCTCCACATCCTCTCCAACAACTGTTGTTTCCTGACTTCTTAATGATTGCCATTCTAACTGGTGTGAGATGGTATCTCATTGTGGTTTTGATTTGCATTTCTCTGATGGCGAGTGATGATGAGCATTTATTCATGTGTCTGTTGGCTGTATGAATGTCTTCTTTTGAGAAATGTCTGTTCATATCCTTTGCACACTTTTTGATGGGCTTGTTTGTTTTTTTCTTGTATATTTGTTTGAGTTCTTTGTAGATTCTGGATATTAGCCCTTTGTCAGATGAGTAGCTTGCAATAATTTTCTCCCATTCTGTAGGTTGCCTGTTCACTCTGATGGTAGTTTCTTTTGCTGTGCAAAAGCTCTTTAGTTTAATTAGATCCCATTTGTCAATTTTGGCTTTTGCTGCCGTTTCTTTTGGTGTTTTAGACATGAAGTCCTTGCCCATGCCTCTGTCCTGAATGGTACTACCTAGATTTTCTTCTAGGGTTTTTATGGTATTAGGTCTAACATTTAAGTCTCTAATCCATCTTGAATTAATCTTGGTATAAGGGGTAAGGAAAGGATGCAGTTTCAGCTTTCTACTTATGGCTAGCCAATTTTCCCAGCATCATTTATTAAATAGGGAATCCTTTCCCCATTTCTTGTTTCTCTCAGGTTTGTCAAAGAGCAGATGGTTGTAGATGTGTGGTATTATTTCTGAGGACTCTGTTCTGTTCCATTGGTCTATATCTCTGTTTTGGTACCAGTACCATGCTGTTTTGGTTACTGTAGCCTTGTAGTATAGTTTGAAGTCAGGTAGCGTGACGCCTCCAGCTTTGTCCTTTTGACTTAGGATTGTCTTGGCAATGCGGGCTCTTTTTTGGTTCCATATGAACTTTAAAGCCGTTTTTTCCAATTCTGTGAAGAAACTCATTGGTAGCTTGATGGGGATGGCATTGAATCTATAAATAACCTTGGGCAGTATGTCCATTTTCACGATATTGATTCTTCCTATCCATGAGCATGGTATGTTCTTCCATTTGTTTGTGTCCTCTTTGATTTCACTGAGCAGTGGTTTGTAGTTCTCCTTGAAGAGGTCCTTTACATCCCTTATAAGCTGGATTCCTAGGTATTTTATTCTCTTTGAAGCAATTGTGAATGGAAGTTCATTCCTGATTTGGCTCTCTGCTTGTCTGTTACTGGTGTATAAGAATGCTTGTGATTTTTGCACATTAATTTTGTATCCTGAGACTGCTGAAGTTGCTTATCAGCTGAAGGAGATTTGGGGCTGAGACAATGGGGTTTTCTAAATATACAATCATGTCATCTGCAAACAGGGACAATTTGACTTCTTCTTTTCCTAACTGGATACCCTTGATTTCTCTCTCTTGCCTGATTGCCCTAGCCAGAACTTCCAAGACTATGTTGAATAGGAGTGGTGAGAGAGGGCATCCCTGTCTTGTGCCAGTTTTCAAAGGGAATTTTTCCAGTTTTTGCCCATTCAGAATGATATTAGCTGTGGGTTTGTCATAAATAGCTCTTATTATTTTGAGGTACGTTCCATCAATATCGAATTTATTGAGCGTTTTTAGCATGAAGGGCTGTTGAATTTTGTCAAAAGCCTTTTCTGCATCTATTGAGATCTTCATGTGGTTCCTGTCTTTGGTTCTGTTTATATGCTTGATTACGTTTATTGATTTGCGAATGTTGAACCAGCCTTGCATCCCAGGGATGAAGCCCACTTGATCATGGTGGATAAGCTTTTGGATGTGCTGCTGAATCCGGTTTGCCAGTATTTTATTGAGAATTTTTGCATCGATGTTCATCAGGGATATTGGTCTAAAATTCTCTTTTTTTGTTGTGTCTCTGCCAGGCTTTGGTATCAGGATGATGTTGGCCTCATAAAATGAGTTAGGGAGGATTCCCTCTTGTTCTATTGATTGGAATAGTTTCAGAAAGAATGGTACCAGCTCCTCCTTGTACCTCTGGTAAAATTCAGCTGTGAATCCATCTGGTCCTGGACTTTTTTTGGTGGGTAGGCTATTAATTGTTGCCTCAATTTCAGAGCCTGCTATTGGTCTATTCAGGGATTCAACTTCTTCCTGGTTTAGTCTTGGGAGAGTATAAGTGTCCAGGAAATTATCCATTTCTTCTAGATTTTCTAGTTGATTTGCGTAAAGGCGTTTATAGTATTCTCTGATGGTTGTTTGTATTTCGGTGGGGTCGGTGGTGATATCCCCTTTATCATTTTTTATTGCGTCTATTTGATTCCTCTCTCTTTTCTTCGTTATTAGTCTTGCTAGCGGTCTGTCAATTTTGTTGATCTTTTCAAAAAACCAACTCCTGGATTCATTGATTTTTTGGAGGGTTTTTTGTGTCTCTATCTCCTTCAGTTCTACTCTGATCGCAGTTATTTCTTGCCTTCTGCTAGCTTTTGAATGTGTTTGCTCTTGCCTCTCTAGTTCTTTTAATTGTGATGTTAGAGTGTCAATTTTAGATCTTTCCTGCTTTCTCTTGTGTCATCCACCCTGTGAGGTGTGGGGGGTCAGACTGGCCCTAGTGGGGGATGTCTCCCAGCTAGGCTACTCAGGGGTCAGGGACCCACATGAGCAGGCAGTCTGTCCATTCTCAGATCTCAACCTCCACGTTGGGAGATCCACGGCTCTCCCCAAAGCTGTCAGACAGAGTCGTTTGCATCTGCACCGGCCCCCACTGCTTCCCCTGTTGGTCTTCAGCTGTGCGCTGTCCCCAGAGGTGGAGACCACAGAGACAGGCAGGCTTCCTTGAGCTGCTGTGAGCTCCACCCAGTTCAAGCTTCCCAGCGGCTGCGTTTACCCACTTAAGCCTCAGCAATGGCCGGCGCCCCTCCCCCAGCCTCGCTGCTGCCTTGCGGATAGATCGCTGCAGACAACTGTGTTAGCAGTGAGGGAGGCTCCGTGGGCATGGGACCCTCCGGGCCAGGTGTGGGATATATTCTCCTGGTGTGCCTGTCTGCTTAAAGCACAGTGATGGGGTGGGAGTTACCCGATTTTCCAGGTGTTGTGTGTCTCAGTTCCCCTGGCTAGGAAAACGGATTCACTTCCCACTTGGCTTCCAGGTGAGGCGATGCCTCGCCCTGCTTCAGCTCTCACTGGTCAGGCTGTAGCAGCTGACCAGCACCCATTGTCCGGCACTCCCTAGTGAGATGACCCCAGTACCTCAGTTGAAAATGCAGAAATCACCGGTGTTCTGTGTCGCACTCCCCGGGAGTTGGAGACTGGAGCTGTTCCTATTCGGCCATCTTGCTCCGCCCCCTCTCTCTAGTTATTATCTGAGGATATTTCCTTTTTCACCATGGGACCCTACGGGTTCCCAAATCTCATTTGGCAGATTCCACGAAAAGAGTGTTATCAAACTGCTTCCTGAGAACTAAGTTGTAACTCTGTAAGAGGAATTCACAGATGTCAAAGAAGTTTCTCAGAAAGCTTCTTTCACGTTTTGAGCTGATGATATTTCCTTTAGGATGGTAGTCCTCAATGCGATCCAAAGAAGTCCTTCTCAGTTTCCTCAAAGACAGTGTTAATGGAATGCTGCACGAAAAATAAATGTAACTTTGTGAGATGAATTAACACATCACCAAGAAGTTTCTAAGAAATCTTCTTTCTCGTTTTCGTCTGAGGATATTTCCTTTGTCTCCGTAAGCTTCATTGCGTTCGGAAGTATCCCATTGCAGATTTCCAGAAAACTGTGTTAACAAATTGAACACTGAAGAATAACGTGTAACTCTGTGACTTGCATTCACATATCAAAATGTAGGTTCTCAGAAGGCTTCTTTCTAGTTTTGATCTGAGGATATTTCCTTTTTTCCATAGCCCTCAGTGAGCTCCCAAATATCACTTTGCAGGACACAAGATAACAGAGTTAGCAAACTCTTCCAAGAAGGGAAGGATGGAACTCTGTGTTATGAAGTCACACATCAGAAAACAATCTCTCAGAAAGCTTGTCTCTAGTTATTATCTGAGGATATTTCCTTCTAAACCATGGGCCCCTATGGGCTAACAAATCTCATTTGGCAGATTCCACGAAAAGAGTGTTAGTAATCTGCTTCCTGAGAACTAAGTTTTAACTCCGTGAGAGGAATTCACAGATCACAAAGAAGTTTCTCAGAAAGCTTCTTTCACGTTTTGAGCTGATGATATTTCGTTTATGATGGTAGGCCTCAATGCGATCCAAAGAAGTCCTTCTCAGGTTCCTCAAAGACAATGTTAATGGAATGCTGCCCGAAACATAAGTGTAAGATTGTGAGATGAATTCCCACAGCACCAAGAAGTTTCTAAGAAAGCTTCATTCTAGTTTTCATCTGAGGGTATTTGCTTTGTCACCGTAAGTTTCATTGCGTTCAGAAGTATCTCATTGCAGATTTCCACAAAACTGTGTTAGCAAACTGAACACTGAAGAGAAACGTGTTAATCTGTGAGTTGCATTCACACATTGAAATGCATATTCTCAAAAGGCTTCTTTCCAGTTTTGATATGAGGATATTTCCGTTTTCACCAAGGGCCCCTATGGGCTCCCAAATCTCATTTGGCATATTCCACGAAAAGAGTATTAGCAAACTGCCTCCGGAGAACTAAGCTGTAACTCCGTGAGAGGAATTCACAGATCACAACGAATTTTCTCAGAAAGCTTCTTTCACGTTTTGAAGGGGTGATATTTCCTTTACCAGCGTATGCCTCAATGCGATCCAAAGAAGTCCTTCTCAGGTTCCTCAAAGACAGTGTTAATGGACTGCTACATGAAACACAGGTGTAATACTGTGAGATGAATTCACACAGCACCAAGAAGCTTCTAAGAAAGCTTCTTTATAGTCTTCATCTGAGGATATTTCCTTTATCACCATAAGCTTCATTGCGCTAAGAGGTAACCCATTGCAGATTTCCAGAACACTTAGTTAGCAAACTGATCACTGAAGAGAAACGTGTACCTCTGTGAGTTGCATTCAAACATGGCACTGCAGTTTCTCAGAGGGCTTCTTTCAAGTTTTGATCTGAGGATATTTAATTTTTCACCATAGCCCTAAAAGAGCTGCCAAATATAACATTGCAGAATCCACGACAACAGTGTTAGCAAACTGTTCCAAGAAGGGAAGGGTGGAACTCTGTGCGATGGTCACACATCAGAAAGCAATCTCTCAGAAAGCTTCTCTCTAGTTATTATGTGAGGATATTTCCTTTTTCATCATGGGCGCCTAAGGGCTCCCAAATATCACATTCTAGATTCCACGAAAAGAGTGTTAGCAAACTGCTTACTGGAGTCTAAGTTATACCTCTGTGAGATGAAATCACAGATCAGAAAGAAGTTTCTCAGAAAGCTTCTTTCACGTTTTGAACGGATGAAATTTCCTTTATCAGCGTAGGTCTCAATGCGATCCAAAGAAGCCCTTCTCAGGTTCCTCAAAGACAGTGTTAATGGACTGCTCCACGAAACATAAGTGTAACTCTGTGAAATGAATTCACACATCACCAAGAA
Organism: Rhinopithecus roxellana; assembly: GCF_007565055.1. NCBI lineage: Eukaryota > Metazoa > Chordata > Mammalia > Primates > Cercopithecidae > Rhinopithecus > Rhinopithecus roxellana. The sequence goes on along the minus strand of NC_044552.1, from coordinate 101,671,324 downwards.
GTTTCTAAGAAAGCTTTTTTCTAGTTTTCATGTGAGGATATTTCCTTTGTCACCGCAAGCTTCATTGCGCTAAGGGGTATCCCACTGCAGATTACCAGAAAACTTAGTTAGCAAGCTGATCACTGAAGAGAAACGTGTAACTCTGTGATTTGCATTTACTCATGGTAATGCAGTTTCTCATAAGACAGCTTTCCAGTTTTGATCTGAGAATATGTCCTTTTTCACCATAGCCCTCAATGAGCTCCCAAATATACCTTTGCAGAATCACAACAACAGTGTTAGCAAACTGTTCCAAAAAGGGAAGGGTGGAACTTTTTGTGATGAAGTCTCACATCAGAAAGCAATCTCTCAGAAAGCGTTTCTCTAGTTATTATGTGAGGATATTTCCTTTTTCATCATGGGCCCCTATGGGCTCCCAAATATCACTTTACAGATTCCACGAAAAGAGTGTTAGCAAACTGCTTCCTGAAGTCTAAGTTATAAGTCTGTGAGATGAACTCACAGATCAGAAAGAAGTTTCTCAGAAAGCTTCTTTCACGTTTTGAACGGAAGAAATTTCCTTTATCAGCATACGCCTCAGTGCGATTCAACGAAGCCCTTCTCAGGTTCCTCAAAGACAGTGTTAATGGACTGCTCCACGAAACATAAGTGTAAATCTGTGAGATGAATTCACACATCACCAAGAAGTTTCTAAGAAAGCTTCCTACTAGTTTTGATCGGAGGATATTTCCTTTATCTCTGTAAGCTTCATTGCCCTAAGAGGTATCCCATTGCAGATTTCCAGAATAGTTTGTTAGCAAACTGATCACTGAAGAGGAACGTGTAACTCTGTTAGTTGCATTCACTCATGGCAATGCAGTTTCTCAGAAGGCTTCTTTCCAGGTTTGATCTGAGGATATTTCATTTTTCGCCATAGCCCTCAATCAGCTCCCAAATATACCTTTCCAGAATCCACGACAACAGTGTTAGCAAACTGTTCCAAGAAGGGAATGGTGGAACTCTGTGTCATGAAGTTACACATCAAAAAGCAATTTCTCAGAAAGCTTCTCTCTAGTTATTATGTGAGGATATTTCCTTATTCACCATAGCACTCAATGAACTCCCAAATATACCTTTGTAGAATCCACGACAACAGTGTTAGCATAATGTTTCAAGTAGGGAAGGGTGGAACTCTATGTGATGAAGTCACAGCTCAGAAAGCAATCTCTCAGAAAGCTTCTCTCTCGTTATTATGTGAGGATATTTCCTTTTTCATCATGGGCACCTTTGGGCTCCGAAATATCACTTTCCAGATTCCAAAAAAAGAGTGTTAGCAAACTGCTTCTTGAAATCTAAGTTGTAAGTCTGTGAGATGAACTCATAGATCAGAAAGAAGTTTCTCAGAAAGCTTCTTTCACGTTTTGAACGTAAGAAATTTCCTTTTTCAGCGTAGGCCTCAATGCGATCCAAGGAAGCCCTTCTCAGGTTCCTCAAAGACAGTGTTAATCGACTGCTCCACGAAACATAAGTGTAACTCTGTGAGATGAATTCACACATCACCAAGAATTTTCTAAAATAGCTTCTTTCTAGTTTTCATCTGTGAATATTTCGTTTGTCACCGTAAGCTTCATTGCGCTTAGAGGTATCCCATTGCAGATTTCCAGAAAACTTAGTTAGCAAACTGATCACTGAAGAGAAACTTGAACTCTGAGAGTTGCATTCACTCATGCCAATGCAGTTTCTCAGAAGGCTTTTTTCGAGTTTTAATCTGAGGATATTTCCTTTTTCACCATAGCCCTCAAAGAGCTCCCAAATATACCTTTGCAGAATCCACGACCACAGTGTTAGCAAACTGTTCCAAGAAGGGAAGGGTGGAACTCTGTGTGATGAAGTCACACATCAGAAAGCAATCTCTCAGAAAGCGTCTCCCTAGTTATTATGTGAGGACATTCCCTTTTTCACCATGGGACGCTGTGGGCTCCCAAATATCACTTTCCTGAATCCACAAAGAGTGTTAGCAAACTGCTTCCTGAAGTCTAAGTTATTAGTCGGTGAGATGAACTCACAGATCAGAAAGAAGTTTCTCAGAAAGTTTCTTTCACGTTTTGAACGGATGAAATTTCCTTTATCAGCGTAGGCCTCAATGCGATCCAATTAAGCCCTTCTCAGGTTCCTCAAAGACAGTGTTAATGGACTGCTCCCCAAAACGTAAGTGTAACTCTGTGAGATGAATTCACACATCAACAAGAAGTTTCTAAGCAAGCTTCTTTCTAGTTTTCATCTGAGGATATTTCCTTTGTCACCGTAAGATTCGTTGCGCTATGAAGTATCTAATTGCAGATTTCCAGAAAACTGTGTTAACAAGCTGATCACTGAAGAGAAACGTGTAAATCTGTGAGTTGCATTCACATATGGCAATGCAGTTTCTCAGAAAGCTTCTGTTTAGTTATTATGTGAGGATATATCCTTTTTCATCATACCTCTCAGTGAGTTCCCAAATATCACTTTGCAGAACTCAAGATAACAGAGTTAGTAAAGTGCTCCAAGAAGGGAAGAGTGGAACTCTGTGTGATGAAGTCACATATCAGAAAGCAATCTCTCAGAAAGCTTCTCTCTAGTTATTTTGTGATGATATTTCCTTTTTCACCATGTGACCCTAAGGGCTCCCAATTCTCACTATGAAGATTCCACGAAAAGTGTGTTAGCAAACTGCTTCCTGAAAACTGAGCTGTAACTCTGTGAGAGGAATTCACAGATCACAAAGAAGTTTCTCAGAAAGATTCGTTCACGTTTTGAACAGATGAAATTTCCTTTATCAGCGTAGGCCTCAATGCGATCCAAGGAAGCCCTTCTCAGATTCCTCAAAGACAGTGTTAATGGACTGCTCCACGAAACATAAGTGTAACTCTGTGAGATGAATTCACACATCACCAAGAAGTTTTACGAGAGCTTTTTTCTAGTTTTCATCTGAGGATTTTTCCTTTGTCACTGTAAGCTTCATTGCGCTAAGAGGTATCCCATTGCAGATTTCCAGAAAACTTAGTTAGCAAACGGATCACTGAAGAGAAACGGGTGCCTCTGTGAGTTGCATTCACACATGGCACTGCAGTTTCTCAGAAGGCTTCTTTCCAGTTTTGATCTGAGGATATTTCCTTTTTCACCATAGCCCTCAATGAGCTCCCAAATATATTTTTGCAGAATCCACGACAACAGTGTTAACAAACTGTTCCAAGAAGGGAAGGGTGGAAGTCTGTGTGATGAAGTCACACATCAGAAATCAATCTTTCAGAAAGCTTCTCTCTAGTTATTATGTGAGGATATTTCCTTTTTCACCATGGGCCCCTATGGGCTCCCAAATATCACTATCCAGAATCCACGAAAAGTGCGTTCGCAAACTGCTTCCTGAAGTCTAAGTTATACGTCTCTGAGATGAACTCACAGATCAGAAAGAAGTTTCTCAGAAAGCTTCTTTCACGTTTTGAACGGATGAAATTTCCTTTATCAGCGTAGACCTCAATGCGATCCAAGGAAGCCCTTCTCAGTCTCCTCAAAACAGTGTTAATGGACTGCTCCACGAAACATAAGTGTAACTCTGTGAGATGAATTCACACATCACCAAGAGGTTTCTAAGAAAGCTTCTTTCTAGTCTTCATTTGTGGATATTTCCTTTGTCACCATAAGGTTCATTGCGCTATGAAGTATCTAATTGCAGATTTCCAGAAAACTGTGTTAACAAACTGATCACTGAAGAGAAACGTGTAACTCTGTGAGTTGCATTCACACATGGCAATGCAGTTTCTCAGAAAGCTTCTCTTTAGTTATTATGTGAGGATATTTCCTTTTTCACCATAGCCCTCAATGAGCTCCCAAATATACCTTTGCAGATTTCACGACAACAGTGTAAGCAAACTGTTCCAAGAAGGGAAGGATGGAACACTGTGTGATGACGTCACACATCAGAAAGCAATCTCTCAGAAAGCTTCATTCTGGTTATTATGTGAGGATATTTCCTTTTTCATCATGAGCCCCTGTGGGATCCCAAATATCACTTTCCAGATTCCACGAAAAGACCGCTAGCAAACTTCTTCCTGAAGTCTAAGTTATAAGTCTGTGAGATAAACTCACAGATCAGAAAGAAGTTTCTCAGAAGGCTTCTTTCACGTTTTGAACGGATGATAATTCCTTTTTTATCGTAGGCCTCAAAGCGATCCAAGGAAGCCCTTCTCAGGTTCCTCAAAGACAGTGTTAATGGACTGCTCCACGAAACAGAACTGTAACTTTGTGAGATGAATTCACACATCAACAAGAAGTTTCTATAAAAGCTTCTTTCTAGTTTTCATCTGTGGATTTTTCCTTTGTCACCATAAGGTTCATTGTGCTATGAAGTATCTAATTACAGATTTCCAGAAAGCTGTGTTAACAAACTGATCAAAGAAGAGAAACGTGTTACTCTGTGAGTTACATTAACACATGCCAATGCAGTTTCTCAGAAAGCTTCTCTTTAGTTATTATGTGAGGATATTTCCTTTTTCACCATAGCCCTCAATGAGCTCCTAAATATACCTTTGCAGAATCCACGAAACAGTGTTAGCAAACTGTTCCAAGAAGGGAAGGGTGGAACTCTGTGTGATGAAGTCACACATCAGAAAGCAATATCTCAGAAAGCTTCTCTCTAATTATTATGTGAGGATATTTCCTTTTTCACCATGGGCCCCTATGGTCTCCCAAATATGAATTTCCAGATTCCAAGAAAAGAGTGTTAGCAAACTGCTTCCTGGAGTCTAAGTTACAAGACTTTGAGATGAACTCACAGATCAGAAAGAAGTTTCTCAGATAGCTTCTTTCACGTTTTGAACGGAAGAAATTTCCTTTATCAGCGTAGGCCTCAATGCGATCCAAAGAGGCTCATCTCAGGTTCCTCAAAGACCGTGTTAATGGACTGCTCCAAAAACATAAGTGTAACTCTGTGAGATGAATTCACGCATCACCAAGAAGTTTCTAAGAAAGCTTCTTCCTAGTTTTCGTCTGAGGACATTCCCTTTGTCACCATAAGCTTCATTGCACTAAGAGCTATCCCATTGCATTTTTCCAGAAAACTTAGTTAGCAAACTGATCACTGAAGAGAAACGTGTTACTTTGTGACTTGCATTCACTCATGGCAATGCAGTTTCTCAAAAGGCTTCTTTCCAGTTTTGATCTGAGGATATTTCCTTTTTCACCATAGCCCTCAATGAGCTCCCAAATATACCTTTGCAGAATCCACGACAACAGTGTTAGCAAACTGTTCCAAGAAGGGAAGGGTGGAACTCTGTGTGATGAAGTCACACATCAGAGAGCAATCTCTCAGAAAAATTCTGTCTAGTTATTATGTGAGGATATTTCCTTTTTCACCATGGGCCCCTACGGGCTCCCAAATATCACTTTCCAGAATCCACGAAAAGAGTGTACGCAAACTGTTTCCTGAAGTCTAAGTTATAAGTCTGTGAGATGAACTCACAGATCAGAAAGAAGTTTCCCAGAAGCCTTCTTTCACGTTTTGAATGGATGATAATTCCTTTTTTAGCGTAGGCCTCAATGCGATCCAAGGAAGCCCTTCTCAGGTTCCTCAAAGACAGTGTTAATGGACTGCTCCAGGAAACATAATTGTAACTCTGTGAGATGAATTCACACATCACCAAGAAGTTTCTAAGAAAGATTCTTTCTACTTTTCATCTGAGGATAATTCCTTTGTCACCGTAAGCTTCATTGCGCTAGGAGGTATCCTATTGCAGATTTCCAGAAAACTGTGTTAGGAAACTGAGCACTGAAGAGAAACGTGTAACTCTGTGAGTTGCATTCACACATCGAAATGCAGTTTCTCAGAAGGCTTTTCCCAGTGTTGATCTGAGGATATTTCCTTTTATACCATAGCGCTCAGTGTGTTCCCAAATATCACTTTGCAGAACGCAAGATAAGAGAGTTAGCAAACTCTTCCAAGAAGGGAAGGGTGGAAATCTGTGTGTTGAAGTCACACATCAGAAAGCAATCTCTCAGAAAGCTTCTCTCTTGTTATTATCTGAGGATATTTCCTTTTTCAACATTGGGCCCTAAGGGCTCCCAAATCTCACTTGGCAGATTCCACGAAAAGATTGTTAGCAAAATGCTTCCTGAGAACTAAGCTGTAACTCTGTGAGGGGAATTCACAGATCACAAAGAAGTTTCTCCGAAATCTTCTTTCACGTTTTCAACTGATGATATTTCCTTTATCAGTGTAGGCCTCAATGCAATCCAAAGAAGTCCTTCTCAGGTTCCTCAAAGACAGTGTTAATGGACTCCTGCTTGAAACCTAAGTGAAATTCTGTGAGGTGAATTCACACATCAACAAGAAGTTTGTAACAAAGCTTCTTTCTAGTTTTCATCTGAGGATATTTCCTTAGTCACCGTAAGCTTCATTGCATTCAGAAATATCCCATTGCAGATTTCCAGAAAACTATGTTAGCAAACTGAACACTGAGGAGAAACGTGTAACTCTCTGAGTTGCATTCACATATCGAAATGCAGTTACGCAGAAGGCTTCTTTCCAGTTTTGATCTGAGGAGAGTTCCTTTTTTCCATAGCCTTTAGTGAGCTCACAAATATCACTTTGCAGAACACAAGATAACAGAGTTAGCAAATGGTCCCACGAAGGGAAGGGTGGAACTCTGTGTGATGAAGTCACACATCAGAAAGCAATCTCTGAGAAAGCTTCTCTCTAGTTATTATCTGAGGATATTTCCTTTTTCACCATGGGCCCCTAAGGGCTCCCAAATCTCACTTAGCAGATTCCACGAAAAGAGTGTTAGCAAACTGCTTCATGAGAACTAAGCTTTAAATCTGTGAGAGGAATTCACAGATCACAAAGAAGTTTCTCAGAAAGCTTCTTTCACGTTTTGAACTGATTATATTTCCTTTATCAGTGTAGGCCTCAATGCGATCCAAAGAAGAACTTCTCAGGTTCCTCAGAGACAGTGTTAATGGAATGCTGCACGAAAAATAAGTGTAATTCTGTGAGATGCATTCAAACATCACCGAGAAGTTTCTAATAGGGCTTCTTTCTAGTTTTCATCTGAGGATATTTCCCTTGTCACCGTAAGCTTCATTGCGTTCAGAAGTATCCCATTGCAGAATTCCAGAAAACTGTGTTCTCAAACTGAACACTGAAGAGAAACGTGTAACTCTGTGAGTTGCATTCACTTATTGAAATGCAGTTTCTCAAAAGGCTTCTTTCCAGTTTTGATCTGGGTATATTTCCTTTTTCACCATAGTCCTCAGTGAGCTCCCAATTATCACTTTGCAGAACACAAGATAACAGAGTTAGCAAACTCTTCAAGGAAGGGAAGGGTGGAATTTTGGGTGATGAAGTCACACATCAGAAAGCAATCTCTCAGAAAGCTTCTTTCTAGTTATTATCTGAGGATATTTCCTTTTTCACCATGGGCCCCTATGGGCTCCCAAATCTCATTTGCCAGGTTCCACGAAAAGAGTGTCAGCAAACTGCTTCCTGAGAACTACGATATAAGTCTGTGAGAGGAATTCACAGATCACAAAGAAGTTTCTCCGAAAGCCTCTTTCACCTTTTGAACTGATGATATTTCCTTTATCAGGGTAGGCCTCTATGCGATCCAAAGAAATCCTTCTCAGGTTCCTCAAAGACAGTGTTAATGGACTCCTGCATGAAACATAAGTGTAATTCTGTGAGATGAATTCACACATCAACAAGAACTTTGTAACAAAGCTTCTTTCTTGTTTTCATCTGAGGATTTTTCCTTTTTCACCGTAAGCTTCATTGCGTTTTGAAGTATCCCATTGCAGATTTCCAGAAAACTGTGTTAGCAAACTGAACACTGAAGAGAAACGTGTCACTCTGTGAGATGCATTCACACATCGAAATGCAGTTACTCAGAAGGCTTCTTTCCGGTTTTGATCTGAGGATATTTCCTTTTTCACCATAGTCCTCAGTGAGCTCCCAAATATCACCTTGAAGAACCCAAGTTAACAGAGTTTGCAAACTCTTCCAAGAAGGGAAGGGTGGAACTCTGTGTGATGAAGTCAAACATCAGAAAGCAATCTCTCAGAAAGCTTCTCTCTAGTTATTATCTGAGGATATTTGCTTTTTCTCCATGGGCACCTAAGGGCTCCCAAATCTCATTTGGCAGATTCCACCAAAGAGTGTTAGCAAACTGCTTCCTGAGAACTAAGCTATAACTCTGTGAGAGGAATTCACAGATCACAAAGAAGTTTCTCAGAAAGCTTCTTTCACGTTTTCAACTGATGATATTTCCTTTACCAGTGTAGGCCTCAATGCGATCCAAAGGAGTCCTTCTCAGGTTCCTCAAAGACAGTGTTAATGGACTCCTACATCATACATGAGTGTAATTCTTGGAGATGAACTCACACATCTCCAAGAAGTTTCTAACAGAGCTCCTTTCTAGTTTTCATCTGAGGATATTTCCTTTGTCACCGTAAGCTTCATTGCGTTCTGAAGTATCCCATTGCAGGTTTCCAGAACACTATGTTAGCAAACTGAACACTGAGGAGAAACTTGTAACTCTCTGAGTTGCATGCACACATCGAAATGCAGTTTCTCCGAAGGCTTCCTTCCAGTTTTGATCTGGGTATATTTCCTTTTTCACCATAGTCCTCAGTGAGCTCCCAATTATCACTTTGCAGAACACAACATAACAGAGTTAGCAAACTCTTCAAAGAAAGGAAGGTTGGAATTTCGTGATGAAGTCACACATCAGTAAGCAATCTCTGAGAAAGCTTCTCTCTAGTTATTATCTGAGGATATTTCCTTTTTCACCATGGGCCCCTAAGGGCTCCCAAATCTCACCTTGCAGATTCCACGAAAAGAGTGTTTGCAAACTGCTTCGTGAGAACTAAGCTGTAAAATTGTGATAGGAATTCACAGATCACAAAGAAGTTTCTCAGAAAGTTTCTTTCACGTTTTGAACTGATTATATTTCCTTTATCAGCGTAGGCCTCAATGCGAGCCAAAGAAGTCCTTCTCAGGATCCTCAAACACAGTGTTAATGGACTGCTGCATGAAACATAAGTGTAATTCTGTGAGATGCATTCACACATCACCGAGAAGTTTCTAATAGAGCTTCTTTCTAGTTTTCATCTGAGGATATTTCCTTTGTCACCGTAAGCTTCATTGCGTTCAGAAGTATCCCATTGCAGATTTCCAGAAAACTAAGTTAGCAAACTGAACACGGAGGAGAAACGTGTAACTCTGTGAGTTGCATTCACTCATTGAAATGCAGTTTCTCAGAAGGCTTCCTTCCAATTTTGATCTGAGGATACCTCCTTCTTCACCATAGCCTGCAGTGAGCTCCCAAATATCACTTTGCAGCACACAAGGTAACAGAGTTAGCAAATTGTTCCAAGAAGGGAAGAGTGGAACTCGGTGTGACGAAGTCACACATCAGAAAGCAACCTCTCAGAAAGCTTCTCTCTAGTTATTATCTGAGGATATTTCCTTTTTCACCATAGCCCTCAATGAGCTCCCAAATATCACTTTACAGATTCCACGAAAAGAGTGTTAGCAAACTGCTTCCTGAAATCTAAGTTATAAGTCTGTGAGATGAACTCAGAGATCAGAAAGAAGTTTCTCAGAAGGCTTCTTTCACGTTTTGAACGGATGATAATTCCTTTATCAACGTATGCCTCAATGCGATCCAAGGAAGCCCTTCTCAGGTTCCTCAAAAACAGTGTTAATGGACTGTTGCCCGAAACATAAGTGTAACTCTGTGAGATGAATTCACACATCACCAAGAAGTTTCTATGAAAGCTTCTTTCTAGTTTTCATCTGAGGATATTTCCTTTGTCACCGTAAGCTTCATTTTGCTAAGAGGTATCCCGTTGCAGATATCCAGAAAACTTAATTAGCAAACTGATCACAGAAGAGAAACGTGTAACCATGTGAGTTGCATTCACACATGGCAATGCAGTTTCTCCGAAGGCTTCTTTCCAGTTTTGATCTGAGGATATTTCCTTTTTCACCGTAGCCTTCAATCAGCTCCCAAATATACCTTTGCAGAATCCACGACAACAGTTTTAGCAAACTGTTCCAAGAAGGAAAGGGTGGAACTCTGTTTGATGAAGTCACACATCAGAAAGCAATCTCTCAGAAAACTTCTCTCTAGTTATTATGTGAGCATATTTCCTTTTACATCATGGGCCCCTATGGGCTCCCAAACATCACTTTCCAGATTCCACGAAAAGAGTGTTAGCAAACTGCTTCCTGAAGTCCAAGTTATAACTCTGTGAGATGAACTCACAGATGTGAAAGAAGTTTCTCAGAAGGCTTCTGTCACGTTTTGAACGGATGAAATTTCCTTTATCAGCGTAGGCCCCAATGCGATCCAAGGAAGCCCTTCTCAGGTTCCTCAATAACAGTGTTAATGGACTGCTGCCCGAAACATAAGTGTAACCCTGTGAGATGAATTCACACATCACCAAGAACTTTCTAAGAACGCTTCTTTCTAGTTTTCATCTCTGAATATTTCCTTTGTCACCGTAAGCTTCATTGCTCTAAGAGGTAACGCATTGCAGATTTCCAGAAAACTTAGTTAGCAAACTGATCACTGAAGAGAAACGTGTAACTCTGTGAGTTGCATTCACACATGGCAATGCAGTTTCTCAGAAGGCTTCTTTACAGTTTTGATCTGAGGATATTTCCTTTTTCACCATAGCCCTCAATGAGCTCCCAAATATACCTTTGAGGAATCCGCGATAACAGTGTTAGCAAACTGTTCCAAGAAGGGAAAGGTGGAACTCTGCGTGATGAAGTCACACATCAGAAAGCAACCTCTCAGACAGCTTCTCTCTAGTTATTTTGTGAGGATATTTCCTTTTTCATCATGGGCCCCTATGGGCTCCCAAATATCACCTTCCAGAATCCACGAAGGGAGTGTTAGCAAACTGCTTCCTGAAGTCTAAGTAATAAGTCTGTGAGATGAACTCACAGATCAGAAAGACGTTTCTCAGAAAGCTTCTTTCACGTTTTGAACGGAAGAAATTCCCTTTATCAGCGTCGGCCTCAATGCGATCCAAGGAAGCCGGTCTCAGATTCCTCAAAGACAGTGTTAATGGACTGCTCCACGAAACATAAGTGTAACTCTGTGAGATGAATTCACACATCATCAAGAAGTTTCTAAGAATGCTTCTTTCTAGTTTTCATCTGAGGATATTTCCTTTGTCACCGTAGCTTCATTGCGCTAAGAGGTATCCCATTGCAGATTTCCAGAAAACTTAGTTAGCAAACTTATCACTGAATGAGAAACGTGAAACTCTGTGAGTTGCATTCACTCATGGCAATGCAGTTTCTCAGAAGGCTTCTTTCCAGTTTTGATCTGAGGATATTTCCTTTTTCACCATAGCCCTCCATCAGCTCCCAAATATACCTTTGCAGAATCCACGACAACAGTGTTAGCAAACTGTTCCAAGAAGGGAAGGGTGAAACTCTGTGTGATGAAGTCACACATCAGAAAGCAATCTCTCAGAAAGCTTCTCTCTAGTTATTATGTGAGGATATTTCCTTTTTCATCATGGGCCCCTATATGCTCCCAAATATCATTTTCCAGATTCCACGAAAAGAGTGTTAGCAAACTGCTTCCTGAAGTCTAAGTTACACGTCTGTAGAGATGAAATTCACAGATCAGAAAGAAGTTTCTCAGAAAGGCTTCTTTCACGTTTAGAACTAATGAATTACCTTATCTGCGTGGGCCTCAATGCGATCCAAGGAAGCCCTTCTCAGGTTCCTCAAAGACAGTGTTAATGGACTGCTCCACGAAACATAAGTGTAACTCTGTGAGATGAATTCACACATCACCAAGAAGTTTCTAAGAATGCTTCTTTCTAGTTTTCATCTGAGGATATTTCCTTTGTCACCGTAAGCTTCATTGCTCTAAGAGGTATCCCATTGCAGATTTCCAGAAAACTGTAGTTAGCAAACTGATCACTGAAGAGAAACGTGTAACTCTGTGAGTTGCATTCACACATGGCAATGCAGTTTCTCAGAAGGCTTCTTTACAGTTTTGATCTGAGGATATTTCCTTTTTCACCATAGCCCTCAGTGATCTCCCAATATACCTTTGCAGAATACAAGATAACAGAGTTAGCAAACTCTTCCAAGAAGGGAAGGGTGGAACTCTGTGTGATGAAGTCACACATCAGAAACAATTATCTAAGAAAGCTTCTCTGTAGTTATTATCTGAGGACATTCCCTTTTTCACCATGGACCCCTATTTGCTCCCAATCTCATTTGGCAGATTCCACGAAAAGAGTGTTAGCAAACTGCTTCCTGAGAACTAAATTGTAACTCTGTGAGAGGAATTCACAGATCTCAAAGAAGTTTCTCAGAAAGCTTCTTTCAGGTTTTGAGCTGATGATATTTCCTTTCTGATTGTAGTCTTCAATGCGATCCAAGGAAGTCCTTCTCAGGTCCTCAAAGACAGTGTTAATGGACTGCTGCATGAAACAGAGGTTTAATTCTGTGAGATGAATTCACACATCACCAAGAAGTTTTTAACAAAGCTTCTTTCCAGTTATCATCTGAGGATATTTCCTTTGTCACCGTAAGCTTCATTGCGTTCAGAAGTATCCCATTGCAGATTTCCAGAAAACTGTGTTAACAAACTGAACACTGAAGAATAATGTGTAACTCTGTGAGTTGCATTCACGTATCGAAATGCAGTTTCTCAGAAGGCTTCTTTCCAGTTTTGAACTGAGAATATTTCCTTTTTTACCAAAGCCCTCAGTGAGCTCCCTAATATCACTTTGCAGAACACAAGATAACAGAGTTAGCAAACTCTTCCAAGAAGGGAAGGGTGGAACTCTGTGTGATGAAGTCACACATCCTAAACAATTATCTAAGAAAGCTTCTCTGTAGTTATTATCTGAGGACATTCCCTTTTTCACCATGGACCCCTATTTGCTCCCAATCTCATTTGGCAGATTCCACGAAAAGAGTGTTATCAAACTGCTTCCTGAGAACTAAATTGTAACTCTGTGAGAGGAATTCACAGATCTCAAAGAAGTTTCTCAGAAAGCTTCTTTCAGGTTTTGAGCTGATGATATTTCCTTTCTGATTGTAGTCTTCAATGCGATCCAAAGAAGTCCTTCTCAGGTCCTCAAAGACAGTGTTAATGGACTGCTGCATGAAACAGAGTTTTAATTCTGTGAGATGAATTCACACATCACCAAGAAGTTTTTTACAAAGCTTCTTTCCAGTTTTCATCTGAGGATATTTCATTTGTCACCGTAAGCTTCATTGCGTTCAGAAGTATCCCATTGCAGATTTCCAGAAAACTGTGTTAACAAACTGAACACTGAAGAATAAGGTGTAACTCTGTGAGTTGCATTCACATATCGAAATGCAGTTTCTCAGACGGCTTCTTTCCAGTTTTGATCTGTGAATATTTCCTTTTTTTACCATAGCCCTCAGTGAGCTCCCTAATATCACTTTGCAGAACACAAGATAACAGAGTTAGCAAACTCTTCCAAGAAGGGAAGGGTGGAACTCTGTGTGATGAAGTCACACATCAGAAACAATTATCTAAGAAAGCTTCTCTGTAGTTATTATCTGAGGACATTCCCTTTTTCACCATGGACCCCTATTTGCTCCCAATCTCATTTGGCAGATTCCACGAAAAGAGTGTTAGCAAACTGCTTCCTGAGAACTAAATTGTAACTCTGTGAGAGGAATTCACAGATCTCAAAAAGTTTCTCAGAAAGCTTCTTTCACGTTTTGAGCTGATGATATTTCCTTTCTGATTGTAGTCTTCAATGCGATCCAAAGAAGTCTTCTCAGGTCCTCAAAGACAGTGTTAATGGACTGCTGCATGAAACAGAGGTGTAATTCTGTGAGATGAATTCACACATCACCAAGAAGTTTTTACCAAAGCTTCTTTCCAGTTTTCATCTGAGGATATTTCCTTTGTCACCGTAAGCTTCATTGCGTTCAGAAGTATCCCATTGCAGATTTCCAGAAAACTGTGTTAACAAACTGAACACTGAAGAATAACGTGTAACTCTGTGAGTTGCATTCACATATCGAAATGCAGTTTCTCAGAAGGCTTCTTTCCAGTTTTGATCTGAGAATATTTCCTTTTTTTACCATAGCCCTCAGTGAGCTCCCTAATATCACTTTGCAGAACACAAGATAACAGATTTAGCAAACTCTTCCGAGAAGGGAAGGGTGGAACTCTGTGTGATGAAGTCACACATCAGAAACAATTATCTAAGAAAGCTTCTCTGTAGTTATTATCTGAGGACATTCCCTTTTTCACCATGGACCCCTATTTGCTCCCAATCTCATTTGGCAGATTCCACGAAAAGAGTGTTAGCAAACTGCTTCCTGAGAACTAAATTGTAACTCTGTGAGAGGAATTCACAGATCTCAAAGAAGTTTCTCAGAAAGCTTCTTTCAGGTTTTGAGCTGATGATATTTCCTTTCTGATTGTAGTCTTCAATGCGATCCAAATAAGTCCTTCTCAGGTCCTCAAAGACAGTGTTAATGGACTGCTGCATGAAACAGAGGTTTAATTCTGAGAGATGAATTCACACATCACCAAGAAGTTTTTAACAAAGCTTCTTTCCAGTTTTCATCTGAGGATATTTCCTTTGTCACCGTAAGCTTCATTGCGTTCAGAAGTATCCCATTGTAGATTTCCAGAAAACTGTGTTAACAATCTGAACACTGAAGAATAACGTGTAACTCTGTGGGTTGCATTCACATATCGAAATGCAGTTTTTCAGAATGCTTCTTTCCAGTTTTGATCTGAGAATATTTCCTTTTTTACCATACCCCTCAGTGAGCTCCCTAATATCACTTTGCAGAACACAAAATAATAGAGTTAGCAAACTCTTCCAAGAAGGGAAGGGTGGAACTCTGTGTGATGAAGTCACACATCAGAAAGAAATCTCTCAGAAAGCTTCTCTGTAGTTATTATCTGAGGATATTCCCTTTTTCACCATGGGCCCCTATGGGCTCCAAATCTCATTTGTCAGATTCCACGAAAAGAGTGTTAGCAAACTGCTTTCTGAGAACTAAATTGTAACTCTGTGAGAGGAATTCACAGATCTCAAAGAAGTTTCTCAGAAATCTTCTTTCATGTTTTGAGCTGATGATATTTCCTTTCTGATTGTAGTCTTCAATGCGATCCAAAGAAGTCCTTCTCAGGTCCTCAAAGACAGTGTTAATGGACTGCTGCATGAAACAGAGGTTAATTCTGTGAGATGAATTCACACATCACCAAGAAGTTTTAACAGAAGCTTCTTTCCTAGTTTCATCTGAGGATATTTCCTTTGTCACCGTAAGCTTCATTGCGTTCAGAAGTATCCCATTGCAGATTTCCAGAAAACTGTGTTAACAAACTGAACACTGAAGAGATAACGTGTAACTCTGTGAGTTGCATTCACAAATCGAAATGCAGTTTCTCAGAAGGCTTCTTTCCAGTTTTGATCTGAGAATATTTCCTTTTTTAACCATAGCCCTCAGTGAGCTCCCTAATATCACTTTGCAGAACACAAGATAACAGAGTTAGCAAACTCTTCCAAGAAGGGAAGGGTGGAACTCTGTGTGATGAAGTCACACATCAGAAAGCAATTATCTCAGAAAGCTTCTCTCTAGTTATAATCTGAGGATATTTCCTTTTTCACCAAGGGCCCCTATGAGCTCCCAAATCTCATTTGGCAGAATCCACGAAAAGAGTGTTAGCAAACTGCCTCCTGAGAACTAAGCTGTAACCCCGGGAGAGGAATTCAAAGATCACAAAGAAGTTTCTCAGAAAGCTTCTTTCACGTTTTGAACGGGTGATATTTCCTTTACCATCGTAGGCCTCAATGCAATCCAAAGAAGTCCTTCTCAGGTTCCTCAAAGACAGTGTTAATGGACTGCTTCAGGAAACATAAGTGTAATTCTGTGAGATGAATTCACACATCACCAAGAAGTTTCCAACAGAGCTTCTTTCTGGTTTTCATCTGAGCATATATCCTTTGTCACCGTAAGCTTCATTGCATTCAGAAATATCCCATTGCAGATTTCCAGAAAACTGTGTTAGCAAACTGAACACTGAAGAGAAACGTGTAACTCTGGGAGTTGCATTCACACAGCGAAATGCAGTTACTCAAAAGGCTTCTTTCCAGTTTTGATCGGAGGATATTTCCTTTTTCACCATAGCCCGCAGTGAGCTCCCAAATATCACTTTGCAACACACAAGGTAACAGAGTTAGCAAATTGTTCCAAGAAGGGAAGAGTGGAACTCTGTGTGACGAAGTCACACTTCAGAAAGCAATCTCTCAGAAAGCTTCTCTCTAGTTATTATCTGAGGATATTTCCTTTTTCACCATGGGCCCCTAAGGGCTCCCAAATCTCACTTTGCAGATTAAACGAAAAGAGTGCTATGAAACTGCTTCCTGAGAACTAAGCGGTAACTCTGGGAGAGGAATTCACAGATCACAAAGAAGTTTCTCAGGAAGCTTCTTTGACGTTTTGAACTGATGATATTTCCTTTACCAGCGTAGGCCTCAATGCGATCCAAAGAAGTCCTTCTCAGGTTCCTCAAAGACAGTGTTAATGGTCTGCTGCATGAAACATAAGTGCAATTTTGTGAGATGAATTCACACATCACAAAGATGTTTC
Source organism: Rhinopithecus roxellana (assembly GCF_007565055.1). Taxonomy (NCBI): domain Eukaryota; kingdom Metazoa; phylum Chordata; class Mammalia; order Primates; family Cercopithecidae; genus Rhinopithecus; species Rhinopithecus roxellana. Next base: position 101,654,679 of record NC_044552.1, on the reverse strand, counting down.
TAACAGAGCGTCTATCTAGTTTTCATCTGAGGAATATTTCCTTTGTCACCAGTAAGCTTCATGGCGTTCAGAAGTATCCCATTGCAGATTTCCAGAATACTGTGTTAGCAACCTGAACACTGAGGAGAAAAGTGTAACTCTGTGAGTTGCATTCACACATCGAAATGAAGTTTCTCAGACGGCTTCCTTCCAATTTTGATCTGAGGAATATTTCTTTTTCACCATAGCTCTCAGTGAGCTCCTAAATATCACTTTGCAGAACACAAGATAACAGACTTAGCAAACTCTTCACAGAAGAGAAGTGTGGAACTCTGTGTGATGAAGTCACACATCAGAAAGCAATCTCTCAGAAAGCTTCTCTCTAGTTATTATCTGAGGATATTTCCTTTTTCACCAAGGGCCCCTATAGGCTCCCAAATCTCATTTGGCAGATTCCACGAAAAGAGTGTTAGCAAAGTGCTTCCTGAGAACTAAGCTGTAACTCTGTGAGAGAAATTCACAGAACACAAAGAAGTTTCTCAGAAAGCTTCTTTCACGTTTTGAACTGATGATATTTCCTTTATCAGCGTAGGCCTCAATGCGATCCAAAGAAGTCCTTCTCAGGTTCCTCAAAGACAGTGTTAATGGACTGCTGCATGAAACAGACGTGTAATTCTGTGAGATGAATTCACACAGCACCAAGAAGTTTCTAAGAAAGCTTCTTTCTAGTTTTCATCTGAGGATATTTCCTTTGTAACCGTAAGATTCATTGCGTTCAGAAGTATCCCATTGAAGATTTCCAGAAAACTGTGTTAGCAAACTGAACACTGAAGAGAAACGTGTAACTCTGTGAGTTGCATTCACACATTGAAATGCAGTTTCTCAGAAGCCTTCTTTCCAGTTTTGATCGGAGGATATTTCCTTTTTCACCATAGACCTCAGTGACATCCCAAATATCACTTTGCAGAACACAAGATAACAGAGTGAGCAATCTGTTCCAAGAAGCGAAGGGTGGAACCCTGTGTGAGGAAGTCACACATCAGAAAGCAATCTCTCAGCAAGCTTCTCTCTAGTTATTATCTCAGCATATTTCCTTTTTCACCATGGGCCCCTATGGGCTCCCATAATCTCGCTTGGCAGATTCCCCGAAAAGAGCGTTAGCAAACTGCTTCCTGAGAACTAAGCTGTAACTCTGTGAGAGGAATTCACAGAACACAAAGAAGTTTCTCAGAAAGCTTCTTTCACGTTTTGAACTGATGATATTTCCTTTATCAGCGTAGGCCTCAATGCGATCCAAAGAAGTCCTTCTCAAGTTCCTCAAAGACAGTGTTAATGGTCTGCTGCATGAAACATAAGTGCAATTTTGTGAAATGAATTCACACATCACAAAGATGTTTCTAACAGAGCGTCTATCTAGTTTTCATCTGATAATATTTCCTTTGTCACCATAAGCTTCATGGCGTTCAGAAGTATCCCATTGCAGATTTCCAGAATACTGTGTTAGCAACTGATCACTGAAGAGAAACGTGTAACTCTGTGAGTTGCATTCACACATCGAAATGCAGTTTCTCAGAAGGCTTCTTTCCAATTTTGATCTGAGGATATTTCCTTTTTCACCATAGCCCTCAATGAGCTCCCAAATATACCTTTGCAGAATCCATGACAACAGTGTTAGCAAACTGTTCCAAGAAGGGAAGGGTGGAACTCTGTGTGATGAAGTCACACATCAGAAAGCAATCTCTCAGAAAGCTTCTCTCTAGTTATTATGTGAGGATATTTCCTTTTTCACCATGGGCCCCTATGGGCTCCCAAATATCACTTTCCAGATTCCACGAAAAGAGTGTTAGCAAACTGCTTCCTGAAGTCTAAGCTTATACGTCTGTGAGATGAACTCACAGATCAGAAAGAAGTTTCTCAGAAAGCTTCTTTCACGTTTTGAACAGGATGAATTTCCTTTATCAGCGTAGGCCTCAATGCGATCCAAAGAAGTCCTTCTCAGGTTCCTCAAAGACAGTATTAATGGACTGCTGCATGAAACAGAGGTGTAATTCTGTGAGACGAATTCACACAGCACCAAGAAGTTTCTAAGAAACCTTCTTTCTAGTTTTCATCTGAGGATATTTCCTTTGTCACCATAAGCTTCATTGCGTTCAGAAGGATCCCATTGCAGATTTCCAGAAAACTGTGTTAGCAAACTGAACACTGAAGAGAAACGTGGAAATCTGTGAGTTGCATTCACACATTGAAATGCAGTTTCTCAGAAGGCTTCTTTCCAGTTTTGATCTGAGGATATTTCCTTTTTCACCAAGGGCCCCTATGGGCTCCCAAATCTCACTTGGCAGATTTCACGAAAAGAGTGTTAGCAAACTGTTTCCTGAGAACTAAGCTGTAACTCTGTGAGAGGAATTCACAGATCACAAAGAAGTTTCTCAGAAAGCTTCTTTCACGTTTTGAACTGATGATATTTCCTTTATCCGCGTAGGCCTCAATGCGATCCAAAGAAGTCCTTCTCAGATTCCTCAAAGACAGTGTTAATGGACTGCTGCATGAAACAGACGTGTAATTCTGTGAGATGAACTCACACAGCACCTAGAAGTTTCTAAGAAAGCTTCTTTCTAGTTTTCATCTGAGGATATTTCCTTTGTCACCGTAAGCTTCATTGCGTTCAGAAGGATCCCATTGCAGATTTCCAGAAAACTGTGTTAGCAAACTGAACACTGAAGAGAAACGTGTAAATCTGTGAGTTGCATTCACACATTGAAATGCAGTTTCTCAGAAGGCTTCTTTCCAGTTTTGATCTGAGGATATTTCCTTTTTCACCAAGGGCCCCTATGGGCTCCCAAATCTCGCTTGGCAGATTCCCCGAAAAGAGCGTTAGCAAATTGCTTCCTGAGAACTAAGCTGTAACTCTGTGAGAGGAATTCACAGATCACAAAGAAGTTTCTCAGAAAGTTTCTTTCACGTTTTGAACTGATGATATTTCCTTTATCAGTGTAGGCCTCAATGCGATCCAAAGAAGTCCTTCTCAGGTTCCTCAAAGACAGTGTTAATGGAATGCTGCACGAAAAATAAGTGTAACTTTGTGAGATGAATTCACACGTCACCAAGAAGTTCCTAAGAAAGCTTCTTTCTTGTTTTCATCTGAGTATATATCCTGTGTCACCATAAGCTTCATTGCGTTCAAAAGTATCCCATTGCAAATTTCCAGAAAACTGTGTTAGCAAACTGAATACTGAAGAGAAACGTGTAACACTGTGAGTTGCATTCACACATTGAAATGCAGTTTCTCAGAAGGCTTCTTTCCAGTTTTCATCTCAGGATATTTCCTTTTTCAACGTAGCCCTCAGTGAGCTCCCAAATATCACTTTGCAGAACACAAGATAACAGAGTTAGCAAACTCTTCCAAGAAGGGAAGTGTGGAACTTTGTGTGATGAAGTCACACATCAGAAAGCAATCCCTCAGAAAGCTTCTCTCTAGTTATTATCTGAGGATATTTCCTTTTTCACCATGGGCCCATATGGGCTCCAAAATCTCATTTGGCAGATTCCACGATAAGAGTGTTAGCAAACTGCTTACTGAGAACTAAGTTGTAAATCTGTGAGAGTCATTCAGAGATCACAAAGAAGTTTCTCAGAAAGCTTATTACATGTTTTGAACTGATGATATTTCCTTTACCAGCGTAGGCCTCAATGCGATCCAAAGAAGTCCTTCTCAGGTTCCTCAAAGACAGTGTTAATAGACTGCTGCAGGAATCATAAGTGTAATTCTGTGAGATGAATTCGCACATCACCAAGAAGTTTCTAACAGGGCTTCTTTTTAGTTTCATCTGAGGATATTTCCATTGTCACCGTTAGCTTCATTGCGTTCAGAAGAATCCCATTGCAGATTTCCAGAAAACTGTGTTAGCAAACAGATCACTGAAGAGAAACGTGTAACATTGTGAGTTGCATTACACATAGAAATGCAGTTTCTCAGAAGGCATCTTTCCAGTTTTCATCTGAGGATATTCCCTTTTTCACCATAGCCCTCAATGAGCTCCCAATATACCTTTGCAGAATCACATGACAACAGTGTTAGCAAACTGTTCCAGAAGGAACGGTGGAACTCTGTGTGATGAAGTCACACATCAGAAAGCAATCTCTCAGAAAGCTTCTCTCTAGTTATTATGTGAGAATATTTCCTTTTTCACATGGGCACTATGGGCTCCCAAATATCCCTTTCCAGTATCCACGAAAAGAGTGTTCGCCAAATGCTTCCTGAAGTCTAACTTATACGTCTGTGAGATGAACTCACAGATCAGAAAGAAGTTTCTCAGAAAGCTTCTTTCACGTTTTGAACGAATGAAATTTCCTTTATCAGCGTAGGCCTCAATGCGATCCAAGAAGCCTTCTCAGTTTCCTCAAAGACAGTGTTTAATGGACATGCTCCATGAAACATAAGTGTAACTCTGTGAGATGAATTCACACATCACCAAGAAGTTTCTAGGAAAGCTTCTTTCTAGTTTTCATCTAAGGATATCCTGTGTCACCGTAAGTTCATTGCGTTCAGAAGTATCCCATTGCAAATTTCCAGAAAACTGTGTTAGCAAACTGATACTGAAGAGAAACGTGTAACACTGTGAGTTGCATTCACACATTGAAATGCAGTTTCTCAGAAGGCTTCTTTCCAGTTTTCATCTCAGGATATTTCCTTTTTCAACGTAGCCCTCAGTGAGCTCCCAAATATCACTTTGCAGAACACAAGATAACAGTGTTAGCAAACTCTTCCAAGAAGGGAAGGGTGGAACTCTGTGTGATGAAGTCACACATCAGAAAGCAATCTCTCAGAAAGCTTCTCTCCAGTTATTATGTGAGGATATTTCCTTTTTCATCATGGGCCCCTATGGGCTCCCAAATATCACATTCCAGATTCCACGAAAAGAGTGCTTGGAAACTGCTTCCTGAAGTCTAAGTTATAAGTCTGTGAGATGAACTCACAGATCAGAAAGAAGTTTCTCAGAAGGCTTCTTTCACGTTTTGAATGGATGAAATTTCCTTTATCAGCGTAGGCCTCAATGTGATCCAAGGAAGTACTTCTCAGGTTCCTCAAAGACAGTGTTAATGGACTGCTGCACAAAACATAAGTGTAATTCTGTGAGATGAATTCACACATCACCAAGAAGTTTCTAAGAAAGCTTCTTTCTAGTTTTCATCTGAGGATATTTCCTTTGTCACCGTAAGCTTCATTGCGCTATGAAGTAGCTCATTGCAGATTTCCAGAAAACTTACTTAGCAAACCGATCACTGAAGAGAAACGTGTAACTCTGTGAGTTGCATTCATTCATGGCAATGCAGTTTATCAGAAGGCTTCTTTACAGTTTTGATCTGAGGATATTTCCTTTTTCACCATAGCCCTCCATCAGCTCCCAAATATACCTTTGCAGAATCCATGACAACAGTGTTAGCAAACTGTTCCAAGAAGGGAAGGGTGGAACTCTGTGTGATGAAGTCACACATCAGAAAGCAATCTCTCAGAAAGCTTCTCTCTAGTTATTATGTGAGAATATTTCCTTTTTCACATTGGGCACATGGGCTCCCAAATATTCCTTTCCAGTATCCACGAAAAGAGTGTTCGCCAAATGCTTCCTGAAGTCTAACTTATACGTCTGTGAGATGAACTCACAGATCAGAAAGAAGTTTCTCAGAAAGCTTCTTTCACGTTTGAACAGATGAAATTTCCTTTAGCAGCGTAGGCCTCAATGCGATCCAAGGAAGCCCTTCTCAGTTTCCTCAAAGACAGTGTTAATGGACTGCTCCATGAAACATAAGTGTAACTCTGTGAGATGAATTCACACATCACCAAGAAGTTTCTAGGAAAGCTTCTTTCTAGTTTCATCTGTGGATATTTCCTTTGTCACCGTAAAGTTCATTGCGCTATGAAGTATCTAATTGCAGATTTCCAAATAACTGTGTTAACAAACTGATCACTGAAGAGAAACTTGTAACTCTGTGAGTTGCATTCACACATGGCAATGCAGTTTCTCAGAAGGCTTCTTTCAGTTTTGATCCGAGGATATTTCCTTTTTCACCTTAGCCCTCAATCAGCTCCCAAATATACATTTGCAGAATCCACGACAACAGGGTTAGCAAACTGTTCCAAGAAGGGAAGGGTGGAACTCTGTGTGATGAAATCACACATCAGAAATCAATCTCTCAGAAAGCTTGTCTCTAGTTATTATGTGAGGATATTTCCTTTTTCATCATCGGCCCCTATGGGCTCCCAAATATCACTTTTCAGATTCCACGAAATGAGTTTTAGCAAACTCCTTCCTGAAGTCTAAATTATAAGTCTGTGAGATGAAACGACAGATCAGAAAGAAGTTTCTCAGAAATCTTCTCTCACGTTTTAACGGATGAAATTTCCTTTATCAGCGTAGGCCTCAATGTGATCCAAGGAAGCCCTTCTCAGGTTCCTCAAAGACAGTGTTAATGGACTGCTTCAGGAAACATAAGTGTAACTCTGTGAGATGAATTCACACATCACCAAGAAGTTTCTAGGAAAGCTTCTTTCTAGTTTTCATCTGTGGATATTTCCTTTGTCACCGTAAAGTTCATTGCGCTATGAAGTATCTAATTGCAGATTTCCAAAAAACTGTGTTAACAAACTGATCACTGAAGAGAAACTTGTAACTCTGTGAGTTGCATTCACACATGGCAATGCAGTTTCTCAGAAAGCTTCTCTTTAGTTATTATGTGAGGTTATTTCGTTTTTCACCATGGGCCCCTATGAGCTCCCAAATATCACATTCCAGAATCCACAAAAAGAGTGTTAGCAAACTGCTTCCTGAAGTCTAAGTTATAAGTCCTTGAGATGAACTCACAGATCAGATAGAAGTTTCTCAGAAGGCTTCTTTCACGTTTTGAACGGAAGAAATTTCCTTTATCAGCGCAGGCCTCAATGCGATCCAAGGAAGTCCTTCTCAGGTTCCTCAAAGACAGTGTTAATGGACTGCTTCACGAAACAGAACTGTAACTCTGTGAGATGAATTCACACATCACCAAGAATTTCTAAGAAAGCTTCCTTCTAGTTTTCATCTGAGGATATTTCCTTTCGTCACCCGTAAGCTACATGGCGCTAGGGGTATCCCACTGCAGATTTCCAGAAAACTTAGTTAGCTAACTGATCACTGAAGAGAAACGTGTAACTCTGTGAGTTGCATTCACAACGTTGAAATGCAGTTTCTCAAAGGCTTCTTTCCAGTTTGATCTGAGGATATTCCCTTTTTCACCATAGCCCTCAATGAGCTCCCAAATATACCTTTGCAGAATCCATGACAACAGTGTTAGCAAAGTCAGTGAGATGAAATCACAGATCAGAAAGAAGTTTCTCAGAATGCTTCTGTTTAGATATTATGTGAGGATATTTCCTTTTTCACCATAGACCTCAATGATTTCCCAAATATAACTTTGCAGAATCCACGACAACAGTGTTAACAAACTCTTCCAAGAAGGGAAGGGTGGAACTCTGTGTGATGAAGTCACACATCAGAAAGCAATCTATCAGAAAACTTCTCTATAGTTATTATGTGAGGATATTTCCTTTTTCATCATGGGCTCCTATGGGCTTCAAAATATCACATTCCAGATTTCACGAAAAGAATGCTAGCAAACTGCTTCCTGGAGTCTAAGTTATAAGTCTGTGAGATGAACTCACAGGTCAGAAAGAAGTTTCTCAGAAGGCTTCTTTCACGTTTTGAACGGATGATATTTCCTTTTTCAGCATAGGCCTCAGTGCGATCCAAAGAAGCCCTTCTCAGTTTCCTCAAATACAGTATTAATGGACTGCTCCACGAAACATAAGTGTAACTCTGTGAGATGAATTCACACATCACCAAGAAGTTTCTAAGAAAGATTCTTTCTAGTTTTCATCTGTGGATATTTCCTTTGTCACCGTAAGCTTCATTGTGCTATGAAGTATCTAATTGCAGATTTCCAGAAAACATAGTTAGCAAACTGATCACTGAAGAGAAAAGTGTAACTCAGTGACTTGCATTCACTCATGGCAATGCAGTTTCTCAGAAGGCTTCTTTCCAGTTTTGATCTGCGGATATTTCCTTTTTCACCATAGCCCCCAATGAGCTCCCAAATATACCTTTGCAGAATCCACGACAACAGTGTTAGCCAACTGTACCAAGAAGGGAAGGGTGGAACTCTGTGTGATGAAGTCACACATTCGAAAGCAATATCTCAGAAAGCTTCCCTCTAGTTATTATGTGAGGATATTTCCTTTATCAACATGGGCCCCTATGGGCTCCCAAATACCACTTTGCAGATTCCACAAAAAGAATGTTCGCAAACTGCTTCCTGAAGTCTAAGTTATACGTCTGTGAGATGAACTCACAGATCAGAAAGACGTTTCTCAGAAAGCTTCTATTTAGTTATTATGTGAGGATATTTCCTTTTTCACCATAGCCCTCAATGAGCTCCCAAATATACCTTTGCAGAATTCACGACAACAGTGTTAGCAAACTGTTCCAAGAAGGGAAGGGTGGAACTTTGTTTGATGAAGTCACACATCAGAAAGCAATCTCTCAGAAAGCTTCTCTCTAGTTATTATGTGAGGATATTTCCTTTTTCAACATGGGCTCCTATGGGCTCCCAAATATCACTTTCTACATTCCACGAAAAGAGTGTTCGCAAACTGCTTCCTGAAATCTAAGTCATAAGTCTGTGAGATGAACTCACAGATCAGAAACAAGTTTCTCAGAAGGCTTCTTTCACGTTTTGAACAGATGATATTTCCTTAATCAGCGTAGGCCTCAATGCGATCCAAGAAGCCCTTCTCAGGATCCTCAAAGACAGTGTTAATGGACTGCTCCATGAAACATAAGTGTAACTCTGTGAGATGAATTCACACATCACCAAGAAGTTTCTAGGAAAGCTTCTTTCTAGTTTTCATCTGTGGATATTTCCTTTGTCACCGTAAAGTTCATTGCGCTATGAAGTATCTAATTGCAGATTTCCAAAAAACTGTGTTAACAAACTGATCACTGAAGAGAAACTTGTAACTCTGTGAGTTGCATTCACACATGGCAATGCAGTTTCTCAGAAAGCTTCTCTTTAGTTATTATGTGAGGTTATTTCGTTTTTCACCATGGGCCCCTATGAGCTCCCAAATATCACATTCCAGAATCCACCACAAAAAGAGTGTTAGCAAACTGCTTCCTGAAGTCTAAGTTATAAGTCCTTGAGATGAACTCACAGATCAGATAGAAGTTTCTCAGAAGGCTTCTTTCACGTTTTGAACGGAAGAAATTTCCTTTATCAGCGCAGGCCTCAATGCGATCCAAGGAAGCCCTTCTCAGGTTCCTCAAAGACAGTGTTAATGGACTGCTTCACGAAACAGAAGTGTAACTCTGTGAGATGAATTCACACATCACCAAGAATTTCTAAGAAAGCTTCCTTCTAGTTTTCATCTGAGGATATTTCCTTTGTCACCGTAAGCTACATGGCGCTAAGGGGTATCCCACTGCAGATTTCCAGAAAACTTAGTTAGCTAACTGATCACTGAAGAGAAACGTGTAACTCTGTGAGTTGCATTCACACGTTGAAATGCAGTTTCTCAAAAGGCTTCTTTCCAGTTTTGATCTGAGGATATTCCCTTTTTCACCATAGCCCTCAATGAGCTCCCAAATATACCTTTGCAGAATCCATGACAACAGTGTTAGCAAACTGTTCCAAGAAGGGAACGGTGGAACTCTGTGTGATGAAGTCACACATCAGAAAGCAATCTCTCAGAAAGCTTCTCTCTAGTTATTATGTGAGAATATTTCCTTTTTCACATGGGCAACATGGGCTCCCAAATATTCCTTTCCAGTATCCACGAAAAGAGTGTTCGCCAAATGCTTCCTGAAGTCTAACTTATACGTCTGTGAGATGAACTCACAGATCAGAAAGAAGTTTCTCAGAAAGCTTCTTTCACGTTTTGAACAGATGAAATTTCCTTTAGCAGCGTAGGCCTCAATGCGATCCAAGGAAGCCCTTCTCAGTTTCCTCAAAGACAGTGTTAATGGACTGCTCCATGAAACATAAGTGTAACTCTGTGAGATGAATTCACACATCACCAAGAAGTTTCTAGGAAAGCTTCTTTCTAGTTTTCATCTGTGGATATTTCCTTTGTCACCGTAAAGTTCATTGCGCTATGAAGTATCTAATTGCAGATTTCCAAAAAACTGTGTTAACAAACTGATCACTGAAGAGAAACTTGTAACTCTGTGAGTTGCATTCACACATGGCAATGCAGTTTCTCAGAAAGCTTCTCTTTAGTTATTATGTGAGGTTATTTCGTTTTTCACCATGGGCCCCTATGAGCTCCCAAATATCACATTCCAGAATCCACAAAAAGAGTGTTAGCAAACTGCTTCCTGAAGTCTAAGTTATAAGTCCTTGAGATGAACTCACAGATCAGATAGAAGTTTCTCAGAAGGCTTCTTTCACGTTTTGAACGGAAGAAATTTCCTTTATCAGCGCAGGCCTCAATGCGATCCAAGGAAGCCCTTCTCAGGTTCCTCAAAGACAGTGTTAATGGACTGCTTCACGAAACAGAAGTGTAACTCTGTGAGATGAATTCACACATCACCAAGAATTTCTAAGAAAGCTTCCTTCTAGTTTTCATCTGAGGATATTTCCTTTGTCACCGTAAGCTACATGGCGCTAAGGGGTATCCCACTGCAGATTTCCAGAAAACTTAGTTAGCTAACTGATCACTGAAGAGAAACGTGTAACTCTGTGAGTTGCATTCACACGTTGAAATGCAGTTTCTCAAAAGGCTTCTTTCCAGTTTTGATCTGAGGATATTCCCTTTTTCACCATAGCCCTCAATGAGCTCCCAAATATACCTTTGCAGAATCCATGACAACAGTGTTAGCAAACTGTTCCAAGAAGGGAACGGTGGAACTCTGTGTGATGAAGTCACACATCAGAAAGCAATCTCTCAGAAAGCTTCTCTCTAGTTATTATGTGAGAATATTTCCTTTTTCACTTGGCAACATGGGCTCCCAAATATTCCTTTCCAGTATCCACGAAAAGAGTGTTCGCCAAATGCTTCCTGAAGTCTAACTTATACGTCTGTGAGATGAACTCACAGATCAGAAAGAAGTTTCTCAGAAAGCTTCTTTCACGTTTTGAACAGATGAAATTTCCTTTAGCAGCGTAGGCCTCAATGCGATCCAAGGAAGCCCTTCTCAGTTTCCTCAAAGACAGTGTTAATGGACTGCTCCATGAAACATAAGTGTAACTCTGTGAGATGAATTCACACATCACCAAGAAGTTTCTAGGAAAGCTTCTTTCTAGTTTTCATCTGTGGATATTTCCTTTGTCACCGTAAAGTTCATTGCGCTATGAAGTATCTAATTGCAGATTTCCAAAAAACTGTGTTAACAAACTGATCACTGAAGAGAAACTTGTAACTCTGTGAGTTGCATTCACACATGGCAATGCAGTTTCTCAGAAAGCTTCTCTTTAGTTATTATGTTTTTCACCATGGGCCCCTATGAGCTCCCAAATATCACATTCCAGAATCCACAAAAAGAGTGTTAGCAAACTGCTTCCTGAAGTCTAAGTTATAAGTCCTTGAGATGAACTCACAGATCAGATAGAAGTTTCTCAGAAGGCTTCTTTCACGTTTTGAACGGAAGAAATTTCCTTTATCAGCGCAGGCCTCAATGCGATCCAAGGAAGCCCTTCTCAGGTTCCTCAAAGACAGTGTTAATGGACTGCTTCACGAAACAGAAGTGTAACTCTGTGAGATGAATTCACACATCACCAAGAATTTCTAAGAAAGCTTCCTTCTAGTTTTCATCTGAGGATATTTCCTTTGTCACCGTAAGCTACATGGCGCTAAGGGGTATCCCACTGCAGATTTCCAGAAAACTTAGTTAGCTAACTGATCACTGAAGAGAAACGTGTAACTCTGTGAGTTGCATTCACACGTTGAAATGCAGTTTCTCAAAAGGCTTCTTTCCAGTTTTGATCTGAGGATATTCCCTTTTTCACCATAGCCCTCAATGAGCTCCCAAATATACCTTTGCAGAATCCATGACAACAGTGTTAGCACACTGTTCCAAGAAGGGAACGGTGGAACTCTGTGTGATGAAGTCACACATCAGAAAGCAATCTCTCAGAAAGCTTCTCTCTAGTTATTATGTGAGAATATTTCCTTTTTCACTTGGCAACATGGGCTCCCAAATATTCCTTTCCAGTATCCACGAAAAGAGTGTTCGCCAAATGCTTCCTGAAGTCTAACTTATACGTCTGTGAGATGAACTCACAGATCAGAAAGAAGTTTCTCAGAAAGCTTCTTTCACGTTTTGAACAGATGAAATTTCCTTTAGCAGCGTAGGCCTCAATGCGATCCAAGGAAGCCCTTCTCAGTTTCCTCAAAGACAGTGTTAATGGACTGCTCCATGAAACATAAGTGTAACTCTGTGAGATGAATTCACACATCACCAAGAAGTTTCTAGGAAAGCTTCTTTCTAGTTTTCATCTGTGGATATTTCCTTTGTCACTGTAAGCTTCATTGCGCTATGAAGTATCTAATTGCAGATTTCCAAAAAACTGTGTTAACAAACTGATCACTGAAGAGAAACTTGTAACTCTGTGAGTTGCATTCACACATGGCAATGCAGTTTCTCAGAAAGCTTCTCTTTAGTTATTATGTGAGGTTATTTCGTTTTTCACCATGGGCCCCTATGAGCTCCCAAATATCACATTCCAGAATCCACAAAAAGAGTGTTAGCAAACTGCTTCCTGAAGTCTAAGTTATAAGTCCTTGAGATGAACTCACAGATCAGATAGAAGTTTCTCAGAAGGCTTCTTTCACGTTTTGAACGGAAGAAATTTCCTTTATCAGCGCAGGCCTCAATGCGATCCAAGGAAGCCCTTCTCAGGTTCCTCAAAGACAGTGTTAATGGACTGCTTCACGAAACAGAAGTGTAACTCTGTGAGATGAATTCACACATCACCAAGAATTTCTAAGAAAGCTTCCTTCTAGTTTTCATCTGAGGATATTTCCTTTGTCACCGTAAGCTACATGGCGCTAAGGGGTATCCCACTGCAGATTTCCAGAAAACTTAGTTAGCTAACTGATCACTGAAGAGAAACGTGTAACTCTGTGAGTTGCATTCACCAGTTGAAATGCAGTTTCTCAAAAGGCTTCTTTCCAGTTTTGATCTGAGGATATTCCCTTTTTCACCATAGCCCTCAATGAGCTCCCAAATATACCTTTGCAGAATCCACGACAACAGTGTTAGCAAACTGTTCCAAGAAGGGAAGTGTGGAACTCTGTGTGATGAAGTCACACATCAGAAAGCAATCTCTCAGAAAGCTTCTCTCTAGTTATTATATGAGGATGTTTCCTTTTTCATCATGGGCCCCTATGGGCTCCCAAATATCACTTTAAAGATTCCACGAAAACAGTGTTAGCGAACTGCTTCCTGAAGTCTAAGTTATAATTCTGTGAGATGAACTCACAGATCAGAAAGAAGTTTCTCGGAAAGCTTCTATTTAGTTACAATGTGAGGATATTTCCTTTTACACCATAGCCCTCAATGAGCTCCCAAATATACCTTTGCAGAATCCACGACAACGGTGTTAGCAAACTGTTCCAAGAAGGGAAGGGTGGAACTCTGTGTGATGAAGCCGCACATCAGAAAGCAATCTCTCAGAAAGCATCCCTCTAGTTATTATGTGAGGATATTTCCTCTTTCACCATGGGCCCTTATGGGCTCCCAAATATCACTCTACAGATTCCACGAAAAGATTGTTAGCAAACTGCATCCTGAAGTCTAAGTTATAAGTCTGTGAGATGAAGTCACAGATCAGAAAGAAGTTTCTCAGAAAGCTTCTTTCACGTTTTGAATGCATAAAATTTCCTTTATCAGCGTAGGCCTCAATGCGATCCAAAGAAGCCGTTCTCAGATTCCTCAAAGACAGTGTTAATGGACTGCTCCACGAAACATAAGTGTAACTCTGTGAGATGAATTCACACATCACCAAGAAGTTTCTAAGAAAGCTTCTTTCTAGTTTTCATCTGTGGATATTTCCTTTGTCACCGTAAGGTTCATATCGCTATGAAGTATCTAATTGCAGATTTCCAGAAAACTCTGTTAACAAACTGATCACTGAAGAGAAACGTGTAACTCTGTGTGTTGCATTCACACATGGCAATGCAGTTTCTCAGAAAGCTTTCTTTAGTTATTATGTGAGGATATTTCCTTTTTCACCATAGGTCTCAAGACCTCCCAAATATACCTTTGCAGAATCCACGACAACAGTGTTAGCAAACTGTTCCAAGCAGGGAAGTGTGGAACTGTGTGATGAAGTCACAGGTCAGAAAGCAATCTCTCAGAAAGCGTCTCTGTAGTTATTATGTGAGGATATTTCCTATTTCACCATGGGCCCGATGGGATCCCAAATATCACTTCCAGAATCCACGACGAGACTGTTCGCAAACTGCTTCCTGAAGTCTAAGTTATACGTCTGTGAGATGAACTCACATATCAGAAAGAAGTTTCTCAGAAAGGTTCTCTCCAGTTATTATGTGAGGATGTTTCCTTTTTCACCATAGTCCTCAATGAGCTCCCAAATATCCCTTTGCAGAATCCACGACAACAACGTTAGCAAACTGTTCCAAGAAGGGAAGGGTGGAGCTCTGTGTGATGAAGTCACACATCAGAAAGCAATCTTTCAGAAAGCTTCTCTCTAGTTATTATATGAGGATATTTCCTTTTTCATCATGGGCCCCTATGGGCTCCCAAATATCACTTTCCAGATTCCACGAAAACAGGGTTAGCGAACTGCTTCCTGAAGTCTAAGTTGTAATTCTGTGAGATGAACTCACAGATCAGAAAGAAGTTTCTCAGAAGGCTTCTTTCACGTTTTGAACGGAAGAAATTTCCTTTATCAGCGCAGGCCTCAATGCGATCCAAGGAAGCCCTTCTCAGGTTCCTCAAAGACAGTGTTAATGGACTGCTTCACGAAACAGAAGTGTAACTCTGTGAGATGAATTCACACATCACCAAGAATTTCTAAGAAAGCTTCCTTCTAGTTTTCATCTGAGGATATTTCCTTTGTCACCGTAAGCTACATGGCGCTAAGGGGTATCCCACTGCAGATTTCCAGAAAACTTAGTTAGCTAACTGATCACTGAAGAGAAACGTGTAACTCTGTGAGTTGCATTCACACGTTGAAATGCAGTTTCTCAAAAGGCTTCTTTCCAGTTTTGATCTGAGGATATTCCCTTTTTCACCATAGCCCTCAATGAGCTCCCAAATATACCTTTGCAGAATCCATGACAACAGTGTTAGCAAACTGTTCCAAGAAGGGAACGTGGAACTCTGTGTGATGAAGTCACACATCAGAAAGCAATCTCTCAGAAAGCTTCTCTCTAGTTATTATGTGAGAATATTTCCTTTTTCACATTGGCAACATGGGCTCCCAAATATTCCTTTCCAGTATCCACGAAAAGAGTGTTCGCCAAATGCTTCCTGAAGTCTAACTTATACGTCTGTGAGATGAACTCACAGATCAGAAAGAAGTTTCTCAGAAAGCTTCTTTCACGTTTTGAACAGATGAAATTTCCTTTAGCAGCGTAGGCCTCAATGCGATCCAAGGAAGCCCTTCTCAGTTTCCTCAAAGACAGTGTTAATGGACTGCTCCATGAAACATAAGTGTAACTCTGTGAGATGAATTCACACATCACCAAGAAGTTTCTAGGAAAGCTTCTTTCTAGTTTTCATCTGTGGATATTTCCTTTGTCACCGTAAAGTTCATTGCGCTATGAAGTATCTAATTGCAGATTTCCAAAAAACTGTGTTAACAAACTGATCACTGAAGAGAAACTTGTAACTCTGTGAGTTGCATTCACACATGGCAATGCAGTTTCTCAGAAAGCTTCTCTTTAGTTATTATGTGAGGTTATTTCGTTTTTCACCATGGGCCCCTATGAGCTCCCAAATATCACATTCCAGAATCCACAAAAAGAGTGTTAGCAAACTGCTTCCTGAAGTCTAAGTTATAAGTCCTTGAGATGAACTCACAGATCAGATAGAAGTTTCTCAGAAGGCTTCTTTCACGTTTTGAACGGAAGAAATTTCCTTTATCAGCGCAGGCCTCAATGCGATCCAAGGAAGCCCTTCTCAGGTTCCTCAAAGACAGTGTTAATGGACTGCTTCACGAAACAGAAGTGTAACTCTGTGAGATGAATTCACACATCACCAAGAATTTCTAAGAAAGCTTCCTTCTAGTTTTCATCTGAGGATATTTCCTTTGTCACCGTAAGCTACATGGCGCTAAGGGGTATCCCACTGCAGATTTCCAGAAAACTTAGTTAGCTAACTGATCACTGAAGAGAAACGTGTAACTCTGTGAGTTGCATTCACACGTTGAAATGCAGTTTCTCAAAAGGCTTCTTTCCAGTTTTGATCTGAGGATATTCCCTTTTTCACCATAGCCCTCAATGAGCTCCCAAATATACCTTTGCAGAATCCATGACAACAGTGTTAGCAAACTGTTCCAAGAAGGGAACGGTGGAACTCTGTGTGATGAAGTCACACATCAGAAAGCAATCTCTCAGAAAGCTTCTCTCTAGTTATTATGTGAGAATATTTCCTTTTTCACATTGGCAACATGGGCTCCCAAATATTCCTTTCCAGTATCCACGAAAAGAGTGTTCGCCAAATGCTTCCTGAAGTCTAACTTATACGTCTGTGAGATGAACTCACAGATCAGAAAGAAGTTTCTCAGAAAGCTTCTTTCACGTTTTGAACAGATGAAATTTCCTTTAGCAGCGTAGGCCTCAATGCGATCCAAGGAAGCCCTTCTCAGTTTCCTCAAAGACAGTGTTAATGGACTGCTCCATGAAACATAAGTGTAACTCTGTGAGATGAATTCACACATCACCAAGAAGTTTCTAGGAAAGCTTCTTTCTAGTTTTCATCTGTGGATATTTCCTTTGTCACCGTAAAGTTCATTGCGCTATGAAGTATCTAATTGCAGATTTCCAAAAAACTGTGTTAACAAACTGATCACTGAAGAGAAACTTGTAACTCTGTGAGTTGCATTCACACATGGCAATGCAGTTTCTCAGAAAGCTTCTCTTTAGTTATTATGTGAGGTTATTTCGTTTTTCACCATGGGCCCCTATGAGCTCCCAAATATCACATTCCAGAATCCACAAAAAGAGTGTTAGCAAACTGCTTCCTGAAGTCTAAGTTATAAGTCCTTGAGATGAACTCACAGATCAGATAGAAGTTTCTCAGAAGGCTTCTTTCACGTTTTGAACGGAAGAAATTTCCTTTATCAGCGCAGGCCTCAATGCGATCCAAGGAAGCCCTTCTCAGGTTCCTCAAAGACAGTGTTAATGGACTGCTTCACGAAACAGAAGTGTAACTCTGTGAGATGAATTCACACATCACCAAGAATTTCTAAGAAAGCTTCCTTCTAGTTTTCATCTGAGGATATTTCCTTTGTCACCGTAAGCTACATGGCGCTAAGGGGTATCCCACTGCAGATTTCCAGAAAACTTAGTTAGCTAACTGATCACTGAAGAGAAACGTGTAACTCTGTGAGTTGCATTCACACGTTGAAATGCAGTTTCTCAAAAGGCTTCTTTCCAGTTTTGATCTGAGGATATTCCCTTTTTCACCATAGCCCTCAATGAGCTCCCAAATATACCTTTGCAGAATCCATGACAACAGTGTTAGCAAACTGTTCCAAGAAGGGAACGGTGGAACTCTGTGTGATGAAGTCACACATCAGAAAGCAATCTCTCAGAAAGCTTCTCTCTAGTTATTATGTGAGAATATTTCCTTTTTCACATTGGCAACATGGGCTCCCAAATATTCCTTTCCAGTATCCACGAAAAGAGTGTTCGCCAAATGCTTCCTGAAGTCTAACTTATACGTCTGTGAGATGAACTCACAGATCAGAAAGAAGTTTCTCAGAAAGCTTCTTTCACGTTTTGAACAGATGAAATTTCCTTTAGCAGCGTAGGCCTCAATGCGATCCAAGGAAGCCCTTCTCAGTTTCCTCAAAGACAGTGTTAATGGACTGCTCCATGAAACATAAGTGTAACTCTGTGAGATGAATTCACACATCACCAAGAAGTTTCTAGGAAAGCTTCTTTCTAGTTTTCATCTGTGGATATTTCCTTTGTCACCGTAAAGTTCATTGCGCTATGAAGTATCTAATTGCAGATTTCCAAAAAACTGTGTTAACAAACTGATCACTGAAGAGAAACTTGTAACTCTGTGAGTTGCATTCACACATGGCAATGCAGTTTCTCAGAAAGCTTCTCTTTAGTTATTATGTGAGGTTATTTCGTTTTTCACCATGGGCCCCTATGAGCTCCCAAATATCACATTCCAGAATCCACAAAAAGAGTGTTAGCAAACTGCTTCCTGAAGTCTAAGTTATAAGTCCTTGAGATGAACTCACAGATCAGATAGAAGTTTCTCAGAAGGCTTCTTTCACGTTTTGAACGGAAGAAATTTCCTTTATCAGCGCAGGCCTCAATGCGATCCAAGGAAGCCCTTCTCAGGTTCCTCAAAGACAGTGTTAATGGACTGCTTCACGAAACAGAAGTGTAACTCTGTGAGATGAATTCACACATCACCAAGAATTTCTAAGAAAGCTTCCTTCTAGTTTTCATCTGAGGATATTTCCTTTGTCACCGTAAGCTACATGGCGCTAAGGGGTATCCCACTGCAGATTTCCAGAAAACTTAGTTAGCTAACTGATCACTGAAGAGAAACGTGTAACTCTGTGAGTTGCATTCACACGTTGAAATGCAGTTTCTCAAAAGGCTTCTTTCCAGTTTTGATCTGAGGATATTCCCTTTTTCACCATAGCCCTCAATGAGCTCCCAAATATACCTTTGCAGAATCCATGACAACAGTGTTAGCAAACTGTTCCAAGAAGGGAACGGTGGAACTCTGTGTGATGAAGTCACACATCAGAAAGCAATCTCTCAGAAAGCTTCTCTCTAGTTATTATGTGAGAATATTTCCTTTTTCACCATGGCAACATGGGCTCCCAAATATTCCTTTCCAGTATCCACGAAAAGAGTGTTCGCCAAATGCTTCCTGAAGTCTAACTTATACGTCTGTGAGATGAACTCACAGATCAGAAAGAAGTTTCTCAGAAAGCTTCTTTCACGTTTTGAACAGATGAAATTTCCTTTAGCAGCGTAGGCCTCAATGCGATCCAAGGAAGCCCTTCTCAGTTTCCTCAAAGACAGTGTTAATGGACTGCTCCATGAAACATAAGTGTAACTCTGTGAGATGAATTCACACATCACCAAGAAGTTTCTAGGAAAGCTTCTTTCTAGTTTTCATCTGTGGATATTTCCTTTGTCACCGTAAAGTTCATTGCGCTATGAAGTATCTAATTGCAGATTTCCAAAAAACTGTGTTAACAAACTGATCACTGAAGAGAAACTTGTAACTCTGTGAGTTGCATTCACACATGGCAATGCAGTTTCTCAGAAAGCTTCTCTTTAGTTATTATGTGAGGTTATTTCGTTTTTCACCATGGGCCCCTATGAGCTCCCAAATATCACATTCCAGAATCCACAAAAAGAGTGTTAGCAAACTGCTTCCTGAAGTCTAAGTTATAAGTCCTTGAGATGAACTCACAGATCAGATAGAAGTTTCTCAGAAGGCTTCTTTCACGTTTTGAACGGAAGAAATTTCCTTTATCAGCGCAGGCCTCAATGCGATCCAAGGAAGCCCTTCTCAGGTTCCTCAAAGACAGTGTTAATGGACTGCTTCACGAAACAGAAGTGTAACTCTGTGAGATGAATTCACACATCACCAAGAATTTCTAAGAAAGCTTCCTTCTAGTTTTCATCTGAGGATATTTCCTTTGTCACCGTAAGCTACATGGCGCTAAGGGGTATCCCACTGCAGATTTCCAGAAAACTTAGTTAGCTAACTGATCACTGAAGAGAAACGTGTAACTCTGTGAGTTGCATTCACACGTTGAAATGCAGTTTCTCAAAAGGCTTCTTTCCAGTTTTGATCTGAGGATATTCCCTTTTTCACCATAGCCCTCAATGAGCTCCCAAATATACCTTTGCAGAATCCATGACAACAGTGTTAGCAAACTGTTCCAAGAAGGGAACGGTGGAACTCTGTGTGATGAAGTCACACATCAGAAAGCAATCTCTCAGAAAGCTTCTCTCTAGTTATTATGTGAGAATATTTCCTTTTTCACATTGGCAACATGGGCTCCCAAATATTCCTTTCCAGTATCCACGAAAAGAGTGTTCGCCAAATGCTTCCTGAAGTCTAACTTATACGTCTGTGAGATGAACTCACAGATCAGAAAGAAGTTTCTCAGAAAGCTTCTTTCACGTTTTGAACAGATGAAATTTCCTTTAGCAGCGTAGGCCTCAATGCGATCCAAGGAAGCCCTTCTCAGTTTCCTCAAAGACAGTGTTAATGGACTGCTCCATGAAACATAAGTGTAACTCTGTGAGATGAATTCACACATCACCAAGAAGTTTCTAGGAAAGCTTCTTTCTAGTTTTCATCTGTGGATATTTCCTTTGTCACCGTAAAGTTCATTGCGCTATGAAGTATCTAATTGCAGATTTCCAAAAAACTGTGTTAACAAACTGATCACTGAAGAGAAACTTGTAACTCTGTGAGTTGCATTCACACATGGCAATGCAGTTTCTCAGAAAGCTTCTCTTTAGTTATTATGTGAGGTTATTTCGTTTTTCACCATGGGCCCCTATGAGCTCCCAAATATCACATTCCAGAATCCACAAAAAGAGTGTTAGCAAACTGCTTCCTGAAGTCTAAGTTATAAGTCCTTGAGATGAACTCACAGATCAGATAGAAGTTTCTCAGAAGGCTTCTTTCACGTTTTGAACGGAAGAAATTTCCTTTATCAGCGCAGGCCTCAATGCGATCCAAGGAAGCCCTTCTCAGGTTCCTCAAAGACAGTGTTAATGGACTGCTTCACGAAACAGAAGTGTAACTCTGTGAGATGAATTCACACATCACCAAGAATTTCTAAGAAAGCTTCCTTCTAGTTTTCATCTGAGGATATTTCCTTTGTCACCGTAAGCTACATGGCGCTAAGGGGTATCCCACTGCAGATTTCCAGAAAACTTAGTTAGCTAACTGATCACTGAAGAGAAACGTGTAACTCTGTGAGTTGCATTCACACGTTGAAATGCAGTTTCTCAAAAGGCTTCTTTCCAGTTTTGATCTGAGGATATTCCCTTTTTCACCATAGCCCTCAATGAGCTCCCAAATATACCTTTGCAGAATCCATGACAACAGTGTTAGCAAACTGTTCCAAGAAGGGAACGGTGGAACTCTGTGTGATGAAGTCACACATCAGAAAGCAATCTCTCAGAAAGCTTCTCTCTAGTTATTATGTGAGAATATTTCCTTTTTCACCATGGGCAACATGGGCTCCCAAATATTCCTTTCCAGTATCCACGAAAAGAGTGTTCGCCAAATGCTTCCTGAAGTCTAACTTATACGTCTGTGAGATGAACTCACAGATCAGAAAGAAGTTTCTCAGAAAGCTTCTTTCACGTTTTGAACAGATGAAATTTCCTTTAGCAGCGTAGGCCTCAATGCGATCCAAGGAAGCCCTTCTCAGTTTCCTCAAAGACAGTGTTAATGGACTGCTCCATGAAACATAAGTGTAACTCTGTGAGATGAATTCACCACATCACCAAGAATTTCTAAGAAAGCTTCCTTCTAGTTTTCATCTGAGGATATTTCCTTTGTCACCGTAAGCTACATGGCGCTAAGGGGTATCCCACTGCAGATTTCCAGAAAACTTAGTTAGCTAACTGATCACTGAAGAGAAACGTGTAACTCTGTGAGTTGCATTCACACGTTGAAATGCAGTTTCTCAAAAGGCTTCTTTCCAGTTTTGATCTGAGGATATTCCCTTTTTCACCATAGCCCTCAATGAGCTCCCAAATATACCTTTGCAGAATCCATGACAACAGTGTTAGCAAACTGTTCCAAGAAGGGAACGGTGGAACTCTGTGTGATGAAGTCACACATCAGAAAGCAATCTCTCAGAAAGCTTCTCTCTAGTTATTATGTGAGAATATTTCCTTTTCACCATGGGCAACATGGGCTCCAAATATAACCTTTCCAGTATCCACGAAAAGAGTGTTCGCAAAATGCTATCTGAAGTCTAACTTATACGTCTGTGAGATGAACTCACAGATCAGAAAGAAGTTTCTCAGAAAGCTTCTTTCACGTTTGAATGCATAAAATTTCCTTTATCAGCATAGGCCTCAATGCGATCCAAGAAGACGTTCCAGATTCCTCAAAGACAGTGTTATGGACTGCCCACGAAACAAAGTGTAACTCTGTGAGATGAATTCACACATCACCAAGAAGTTTCTAAGAAAGCTTCTTTCTAGTTTTCATCTGTGGATATTCCTTTGTCACCGTAGGTCATATCGCTAAAGTATCTAATTGCAGATTTCCAGAAACTCTGTTAAAACTGATCACTGAAGAGAAACGTGAACTCTGTGTGTGCATTCACACATGGCAATGCAGTTTCTCAGAAAGCTTCTCTTAGTTATTATGTGAGGATATTTCCTTTTTCACCATAGGTCTCATAGACCTCCCAAATATACCTTTGCAGAATCCACGACAACAGTGTTAGCAAACTGTTCCAAGCAGGGAAGTGTGGAACTCTGTGTGATGAAGTCACGGTCAGAAAGCAATCTCTCAGAAAGCGTCTGTAGTTATTATGTGAGGATATTTCCTATTTCACCATGGGCCCGATGGGATCCCAAATATCACTTCCAGAATCCACGACTAGACTGTTCGCAAACTGCTTCCTGAAGTCTAAGTTATACGTCTGTGAGATGAACTCACATATCAGAAAGAAGTTTCTCAGAAAGGTTCTCTCCAGTTATTATGTGAGGATGTTTCCTTTTTCACCATAGTCCTCAATGAGCTCCCAAATATCCCTTTGCAGAATCCACGACAACAACGTTAGCAAACTGTTCCAAGAAGGGAAGGGTGGAGCTCGTGTGATGAAGTCACACATCAGAAAGCAATCTTCAGAAAGCTTCTCTCTAGTTATTATATGAGGATATTTCCTTTTTCATCATGGGCCCCTATGGGCTCCCAAATATCACTTTCCAGATTCCACGAAAACAGGGTTAGCGAACTGCTTCCTGAAGTCTAAGTTGTAATTCTGTGAGATGAACTCACAGATCAGAAAGAAGTTTCTCAGAAGGCTTCTTTCCCATTTTGAAGGGATGATATTTCCTTTGTCAGCGTAGGCCTCAATGTGATCCCAGGAAGCCCTTCTCAGGTTCCTCAAAGACAGTGTTAATGGACTGCTCCACGAAACGTAAGTGTAACTCTCTGAGATGCATTCACACATCACCAAGAATTTTCTAAGAAAGCTTCTTTCTAGTTTTCATCTGAGGATATTTCCTTTTTCACCGTAAGCTTCATTGCGCTGAGAGTTATCCCATTGCAGATTTCCAGAAAACTTAGTTAGCAAACTGATCACTGAAGTGAAACGTGTAACTCTGTGAGTTGCATTCACACATGGCAATGCAGTTTCTCAGAAGGCTTCTTTCCAGTTTTGATCTGAGGATAATACCTCTTTCACCACAGCCCTGAATGAGCTCCCAAATATACCTTTGCAGAATCCACGACAACAGTGTAAGCAAACTGTTCAGAGAAAGGAAGGGTGGAACTCTGTGTGATGAAGTCACACATCAGAAAGCAATCACTCATAAAGCTTCTTTCTAGTTTTCATCTGTGGATATTTCCTTTGTCACCGTAAAGTTCATTGCGCTATGAAGTATCTAATTGCAGATTTCCAAAAAACTGTGTTAACAAACTGATCACTGAAGAGAAACTTGTAACTCTGTGAGTTGCATTCACACATGTCAATGCAGTTTCCCAGAAAGCTTCTCTTTAGTTATTATGTGAGGTTATTTCGTTTTTCACCATGGGACCCTATGAGCTCCCAAATATCACATTCCAGAATGCACAAAAAGAGTGTTAGCAAACTGCTTCCTGAAGTCTAAGTTATAAGTCCTTGAGATGAACTCACAGATCAGATAGAAGTTTCTCAGAAGGCTTCTTTCACGTTTTGAACGGAAGAAATTTTCTTTATCAGCGTAGGCCTCAATGCGATCCAAGGAAGCCCTTCTCAGGTTCCTCAAAGACAGTGTTAATGGACTGCTTCACGAATCAGAAGTGTAATTCTGTGAGATGAATTCACACATCACCAAGAATTTCTAAGAAAGCTTCCTTCTAGTTTTCATCTGAGGATATTTCCTTCGTCACCGTAAGCTACATGGCGCTAAGGGGTATCCCACTGCAGATTTCCAGAAAACTTAGTTAGCTAACTGATCACTGAAGAGAAACGTGTAACTCTGTGAGTTGCATTCACACGTTGAAATGCAGTTTCTCAAAAGGCTTCTTTCCAGTTTTGATCTGAGGATATTCCCTTTTTCACCATAGCCCTCAATGAGCTCCCAAATATACCTTTGCAGAATCCATGACAACAGTGTTAGCAAACTGTTCCAAGAAGGGAACGGTGGAACTCTGTGTGATGAAGTCACACATCAGAAAGCAATCTCTCAGAAAGCTTCTCTCTAGTTATTATGTGAGAATATTTCCTTTTTCACCATGGGCAACATGGGCTCCCAAATATCCCTTTCCAGTATCCACGAAAAGAGTGTTCGCCAAATGCTTCCTGAAGTCTAACTTATACGTCTGTGAGATGAACTCACAGATCAGAAAGAAGTTTCTCAGAAAGCTTCTTTCACGTTTTGAACAGATGAAATTTCCTTTAGCAGCGTAGGCCTCAATGCGATCCAAGGAAGCCCTTCTCAGTTTCCTCAAAGACAGTGTTAATGGACTGCTCCATGAAACATAAGTGTAACTCTGTGAGATGAATTCACACATCACCAAGAAGTTTCTAGGAAAGCTTCTTTCTAGTTTTCATCTGTGGATATTTCCTTTGTCACCGTAAAGTTCATTGCGCTATGAAGTATCTAATTGCAGATTTCCAAAAAACTGTGTTAACAAACTGATCACTGAAGAGAAACTTGTAACTCTGTGAGTTGCATTCACACATGGCAATGCAGTTTCTCAGAAAGCTTCTCTTTAGTTATTATGTGAGGTTATTTCGTTTTTCACCATGGGCCCCTATGAGCTCCCAAATATCACATTCCAGAATCCACAAAAAGAGTGTTAGCAAACTGCTTCCTGAAGTCTAAGTTATAAGTCCTTGAGATGAACTCACAGATCAGATAGAAGTTTCTCAGAAGGCTTCTTTCACGTTTTGAACGGAAGAAATTTCCTTTATCAGCGCAGGCCTCAATGCGATCCAAGGAAGCCCTTCTCAGGTTCCTCAAAGACAGTGTTAATGGACTGCTTCACGAAACAGAAGTGTAACTCTGTGAGATGAATTCACACATCACCAAGAATTTCTAAGAAAGCTTCCTTCTAGTTTTCATCTGAGGATATTTCCTTCGTCACCGTAAGCTACATGGCGCTAAGGGGTATCCCACTGCAGATTTCCAGAAAACTTAGTTAGCTAACTGATCACTGAAGAGAAACGTGTAACTCTGTGAGTTGCATTCACACGTTGAAATGCAGTTTCTCAAAAGGCTTCTTTCCAGTTTTGATCTGAGGATATTCCCTTTTTCACCATAGCCCTCAATGAGCTCCCAAATATACCTTTGCAGAATCCATGACAACAGTGTTAGCAAACTGTTCCAAGAAGGGAACGGTGGAACTCTGTGTGATGAAGTCACACATCAGAAAGCAATCTCTCAGAAAGCTTCTCTCTAGTTATTATGTGAGAATATTTCCTTTTTCACCATGGGCAACATGGGCTCCCAAATATCCCTTTCCAGTATCCACGAAAAGAGTGTTCGCCAAATGCTTCCTGAAGTCTAACTTATACGTCTGTGAGATGAACTCACAGATCAGAAAGAAGTTTCTCAGAAAGCTTCTTTCACGTTTTGAACAGATGAAATTTCCTTTAGCAGCGTAGGCCTCAATGCGATCCAAGGAAGCCCTTCTCAGTTTCCTCAAAGACAGTGTTAATGGACTGCTCCATGAAACATAAGTGTAACTCTGTGAGATGAATTCACACATCACCAAGAAGTTTCTAGGAAAGCTTCTTTCTAGTTTTCATCTGTGGATATTTCCTTTGTCACCGTAAAGTTCATTGCGCTATGAAGTATCTAATTGCAGATTTCCAAAAAACTGTGTTAACAAACTGATCACTGAAGAGAAACTTGTAACTCTGTGAGTTGCATTCACACATGGCAATGCAGTTTCTCAGAAAGCTTCTCTTTAGTTATTATGTGAGGTTATTTCGTTTTTCACCATGGGCCCCTATGAGCTCCCAAATATCACATTCCAGAATCCACAAAAAGAGTGTTAGCAAACTGCTTCCTGAAGTCTAAGTTATAAGTCCTTGAGATGAACTCACAGATCAGATAGAAGTTTCTCAGAAGGCTTCTTTCACGTTTTGAACGGAAGAAATTTCCTTTATCAGCGCAGGCCTCAATGCGATCCAAGGAAGCCCTTCTCAGGTTCCTCAAAGACAGTGTTAATGGACTGCTTCACGAAACAGAAGTGTAACTCTGTGAGATGAATTCACACATCACCAAGAATTTCTAAGAAAGCTTCCTTCTAGTTTTCATCTGAGGATATTTCCTTTGTCACCGTAAGCTACATGGCGCTAAGAGGTATCCCCCTGCAGATTTCCAGAAAACTTAGTTAGCTAACTGATCACTGAAGAGAAACGTGTAACTCTGTGAGTTGCATTCACACGTTGAAATGCAGTTTCTCAAAAGGCTTCTTTCCAGGTTTGATCTGAGTATATTCCCTTTTTCACCATAGCCCTCAATGAGCTCCCTAATATACCTTTGCAGAATCCATGACAACAGTGTTAGCAAACTGTTCCTAGAAGTGAAGGGTGGAACTCTGTGTGATGAAGTCACACATCAGAAAGGATCCCTCAGAAAGCTTCTCTCTAGGTATTATGTGAGGATATTTCCTTTTTCATCATGGGCCCCTATGGGCTCCCAAATATCACTTTCCAGATTCCACGAAAAGACTGTTAGCAAACTGCTTCCTGAACTCTAAGTTATAAGTCTGTGAGATGAACTCACAGATCAGAAAGAAGTTTCTCAGAAGGCTTCTTTCACGTTTTGAACGGAAGAAACATCCTTTATCAGCGTAGGCCTCAATGCGATCCAAAGAAGTCCTTCTCAGGGTCCTCAAAGACAGTGTTAAAGGACTGCTGCAAGAAACATAAGTGTAATTCTGTGAGATGAATTCACACGTCACCAAGAATTTCTAAGAAAGCTTCCTTCTAGTTTTCATCTGAGGATATTTCCTTTGTCACCGTAAGCTACATGGCGCTAAGAGGTATCCCCCTGCAGATTTCCAGAAAACTTAGTTAGCTAACTGATCACTGAAGAGAAACGTGTAACTCTGTGAGTTGCATTCACACGTTGAAATGCAGTTTCTCAAAAGGCTTCTTTCCAGGTTTGATCTGAGTATATTCCCTTTTTCACCATAGCCCTCAATTTGCTCACACGTCACCAAGAATTTTCTAACAGAACTTCTTTCTAGTTTTCATCTGAGGATATTTCCTTTGTCAATGTAAGCTTCATTGCGTTCAGAAGAATCCCATTGAAGATTTCCAGAAAAATATTTTAGCAAATTGAACACTGAAGAGAATCGTGTAACTCTGTGAGTTGCATTCACACATCGAAATGCAGTTTCTCAGAAGGCTTTTTCCAGTTTTGATCTGAGGATATTTCCTTTTATACCAAAGCCCTCAGTGTGTTCCCAAATATCACTTTGAAGAACGCAAAATAAAAGAGTTAGCAATCTCTTCCAAGAAGGGAAGGGTGGAACTCTGTGTGATGAAGTCACACATCAAAAAGCAATCTCTCAGAAAGCTTCTCTCTAGTTATTATCTGAGGATATTTCCTTTTTCAACATTGGGCCCTAAGGGCTCCCAAATCTCACTTGGCAGATTCCAGGAAAAGAGTGTTAGCAAAATGCTTCCTGAGAACTAAGCGGTAACTCTGTGAGAGGAATTCACAGATCACAAAGAAGTTTCTCAGAAAGCTTCTTGCACGTTTTCAACTGATGATATTTCCTTTATCAGCATAGGCCTCAGTGCAATCCTAAGAAGTCCTTCTCAGGTTCCTCAAAGACAGTGTTAATGGACTCCTGCTTGAAACCTAAGTGAAATTCTGTGAGGTGAATTCACACATCAACAAGAAGTTTGTAACAAAGCGTCTTTCTAGTTTTCATTTGAGGATATTTCCTTAGTCACCGTAAGCTTCATTGCGTTCAGAAGTATCCCATTGCAGATTTCCAGAAACTGTGTTTGCCAAACTGAACACTGAGGAGAAACGGGTAACTCTGTGAGTTGCATTCCCACATCGAAATGCAGTTACGCAGAAGGCTTCTTTCCAGGTTTGATCTGAGCGTATTTCCTTTTTCACCATAGTCCTCATTTAGCTCCCAAATATCACTTTGCAGAACAGAAGATAACAGCGTTAGCAAACTGTTCCAAGAAGGGAAGGGTGGAACTCTGTGTGATGAAGTCACACATCAGAAAGCAATCGCTCAGAAAGCTCCTCTCTAGGTATTATCTGTAGACATTTCCTTTTTCTCAATGGGCCCCTATGGGCTCCCAAATCTCACTTGGCAGATTCCACGAAAAGAGCGTTAGCAGACTGATTTCTGAGAACTAAACTGTTACTCTCTGAGAGGAATTCACAGATCACAAAGAAGTTTCTCAGAAAGCTTCTTTCACGCTTTTTACTGATGATATTTCCTTTATCAGCGTAGGCCTCATTACGATGCAAAGAAGTCCTTCTCAGGTTTCTCAAAGACAGTTTTAATGGAATGCTGCACGAAAAATAAGTGTAACTTTGTGAGAGGAATTCACACATCACCAAGAAGTTTCTAAGAAAGCTTCTTTCTAGTTTTCATCAGAGGATATTTCCTTTGTCACCGTTAGCTTCATTGCGTTCAGAAGTATCCCATTGCAGATTTCCAGGAAACTGTGTTAGCAAACTGAAGACCGAGGAGAAACGAGTACCTCTGTGAGTTGCATTCACACATCGAAATGCAGTTTCTCAGAAAGCTTCTCTTTAGTTATTATGTGAGGATACTTCCTTTTTCACCATAGCCCTCAATGAGCTCCCAAATATACCTTTACATAATCCACGACAACAGTGTTAGCAAACTGTTCCAAGAAGGGAAGGGTGGAACTCTGTGTGATGAAGCCACACATCAGAAAGGAATCTCTCAGAATGCTTCTCTCTAGTTATTATGTGAGGATATTTTTTTTCACCATGGGCCCCAATGGTCTCCCAAATATCACTTTACAGATTCCACAAAAAGAGTGTTAGCAAACTGCTTCCTGAAGTCTAAGTTATAAGCCTGTGAGATGAACTCACAGATCAGAAAGAAGTTTCTCAGAAAGCTTCTTTCACGTTTTGAACGATGAAATTTCCTTTATCAGCGTAGGCCTCAATGCGATCCAAAGAAGGCGTTCTCAGATTCCTCAAAGACAGTGTTAATGGATACCAGGAAACATAACTGTAACTCTGTGAAATGAATTCAAACATCACCAAGAAGTTTCTAAGAAAGCTTCTTTCTAGTTTTCATCTGTGGATATTTCCTTTGTCACCGTAAAGTTCATTGTGCTATGAACTATCTAATTCCAGATTTCCAGAAAACAGTGTTGACAAACTGATCACTGAAGAGAACCATGTATCTCTGGGAGTTGCATTCACACATGGCAATGCAGTTTCTCAGAAAGCTTCTCTTTAGTTATTATGTGAGGATATTTCCTTTTTCAACATTGCCGTCAATGAGCTCCCAAATATACCTTGGCAGAATCCACGAAAACAGTGTTAGCAAACTGTTCCAAGAAGGGAAGGGTGGAACACTGTGTGATGAAGCCGCACATCAGAAAGGAATCTCTCAGAATGCTTCTCTCTAGTTATTATGTGAGGATATTTCCTTTTTCACCATGGGCCCCGATGGTCTCCCAAATATCACTTTACAGATTCCACAAAAAGAGTGTTAGCAAACTGCTTCCTGAAGTCTAAGTTATAAGCCTTTGAGATGAACTCACAGATCAGAAAGAAGTTTCTCAGAAAGCTTCTTTCACGTTTTGCACGATGAAATTTCCTTTATCAGCGAAGGCCTCAATGCGATCCAAAGAAGCCGTTCTCAGATTCCTCAAAGACAGTGTTAATGGACTCCATTAAACATAATTGTAACACTTTGAGATGAATTCACACATCACCAAGAAGTTTCTAAGAAAGCTTCTTTCAAGTTTTCATCTGTGGATATTTCCTTTGTCACCGTAAGGTTCCTTGCGCTATGAAGTATCTAATTGCAGATTTCCAGAAAACTGTGTTAACATAATGATCACTGAAGAGAAACGTGTGACTCTGTGAGTTGCATTCACACATGGCAATGCAGTTTCTCAGAAAGCTTCTCTTTATTTATTATGTGAGGATATTTCCTTTTTCACCATAGCTCTCAAAGAGCTCCCAAATATACCTTTGCAGAATCCACGACAACAGTGTTAGCAAACTGTTGCAAGAAGGGAAGGATGGAACTCTGTGTGATGAAGCCACACATCAGAACGGAATCTCTCAGAAAGCTTCTCTCTAGATATTATGTGAGGATATTTCCTTTTTCAACATGGGCCCCTATGGGCTCCCAAATATCACTTTACAGATTCCACGAAAAGAGTGGTAGCAAACTGCTTCCTGAAGTGTAATTTATAAGTCTGTGAGATGAACTCACAGATCAGACAGAAGTTTCTCAGAAAGCTTCTTTCACGTTTTGAACGGATGAAATTTCCTTTATCAGCGTAAGCATCAATGCGATCCAAGGAAGCCGTTCTCAGATTCCTGAAAGACAGTGTTAATGGACTGCTCCACGAAACATAAGTGTAACTCTGTGAGATGAATTCACACATCACCAAGAAGTTTCAAAGAAAGCTTCTTTCTACTTTTCATCTGTGGATATTTACTTTGTCACCATAAGGTTCATTGCGCTATGAAGTATCTAATTGCAGATTTCCAGAAAACTGTGTTAACATAATGATCACTGAAGAGAAACGTGTGACTCTGTGAGTTGCATTCACACATGGCAATGCAGTTTCTCAGAAAGCTTCTCTTTAGTTATTATGTGAGGATATTTCCTTTTTCACCATAGCTCTCAAAGAGCTCCCAAATATACCTTTGCAGAATCCACGACAACAGTGTTAGCAAACTGTTGCAAGAAGGGAAGGATGGAACTCTGTGTGATGAAGCCACACATCAGAACGGAATCTCTCAGAAAGCTTCTCTCTAGATATTATGTGAGGATATTTCCTTTTTCAACATGGGCCCCTATGGGCTCCCAAATATCACTTTACAGATTCCACGAAAAGAGTGGTAGCAAACTGCTTCCTGAAGTGTAATTTATAAGTCTGTGAGATGAACTCACAGATCAGAAAGAAGTTTCTCAGAAAGCTTCTTTCACGTTTTGAACGGATGAAATTTCCTTTATCAGCGTAGGCATCAATGCGATAAAAGGAAACCGTTCTCAGATTCCTGAAAGACAGTGTTAATGGACTGCTCCACGGAACATAAGTGTAACTCTGTGAGATGAATTCACACATCACCAAGAAGTTTCAAAGAAAGCTTCTTTCTAGTTTTCATCTATGGATATTTCCTTTGTCACTGTAAGGTTCATTGCGCTATGAAGTATCGAATTGCAGATTTCCAGAAAACTGCTGTTAACAAACTGATCACTGAAGAGAAATGTGTAACTCTGTGAGTTGCATTCTCACATGGCAATAGAGTTTCTCAGAAAGCTTCTCTTTAGTGAGGATATTTCCTTTTTCAACATGGGTCCCTATGGGCTCCCAAATATCACTTTACAGATTCCACGAAAAGAGTGTTAGCAAACTGCTTCCTGAAGTCTAACTTATACGTCTGTGAGATGAACTCACAGATCAGAAAGAAGTTTCTCAGAAAGCTTCTTTCACGTTTTGAACAGATGAAATTTCCTTTAGCAGCGTAGGCCTCAATGCGATCCAAGGAAGCCCTTCTCAGTTTCCTCAAAGACAGTGTTAATGGACTGCTCCATGAAACATAAGTGTAACTCTGTGAGATGAATTCACACATCACCAAGAAGTATCTAGGAAAGCTTCTTTCTAGTTTTCATCTGTGGATATTTCCTTTGTCACCGTAAAGTTCATTGCGCTATGAAGTATCTAATTGTAGATTTCCAAAAAACTGTGTTAGCAAACTGATCACTGAAGAGAAACTTGTAACTCTGTGAGTTGCATTCACACATGGCAATGCAGTTTCTCAGAAAGCTTCTCTTTAGTTATTATGTGAGGTTATTTCGTTTTTCACCATGGGCTTCTATAAGCTCCCAAATATCACATTCCAGAATCCACAAAAAGAGTGTTAGCAAACTGCTTCCTGAAGTCTAAGTTATAAGTCCTTGAGATGAACTCACAGATCAGATAGAAGTTTTTCAGAAGGCTTCTTTCACGTTTTGAACGGAAGAAATTTCCTTTATCAGCGTAGGCCTCAATGCAATCCATGGAAGTCCTTCTCAGGCTCCTCAAAGACAGTGTTAATGGACGGCTTCACGAAACAGAAGTGTAACTCTGTGAGATGAATTCACACATCACCAAGAATTTCTAAGAAAGCTTCCTTCTAATTTTCATCTGAGGATATTTCCTTTGTCACCGTAAGCTACATGGCGCTAAGGGGTATCCCACTGCAGATTTCCAGAACGTAGTTAGCTAACCGATCACTGAAGAGAAACGTGTAACTCTGTGAGTTGCATTCACACGTTGAAATGCAGTTTCTCAAAAGGCTTCTTTCCAGTTTTGATCTGAGGATATTCCCTTTTTCACCATAGCCCTCAATGAGCTCCCAAATATACCTTTGCAGAATCCATGACAACAGTGTTAGCAAACTGTTCCAAGAAGGGAACGGTGGAACTCTGTGTGATGAAGTCACACATCAGAAAGCAATCTCTCAGAAAGCTTCTCTCTAGTTATTATGTGAGAATATTTCCTTCTTTACCATGGGCAACATGGGCTCCCAAATATCCCTTTCCAGTATCTACGAAAAGAGTGTTCGCAAAATGCTTCCTGAAGTCTACCTTATACATCTGTGAGATGAACTCACAGATCAGAAAGAAGTTTCCCAGAAAGCTTCTTTCACGTTTTGAACAGATGAAATTTCCTTTAGCAGCGTAGGCCTCAATACGATCCAAGGAAGCCCTTCTCACTTTTCTCATAGAGAGTGTTAATGGACTGCTCCATGAAACATAAGTGTAATTCTGTGAGATGAATTCACACATCACCAAGAAGTTTCTAGGAAAGCTTCTTTCTAGTTTTCATCTGTGGATATTTCCTTTGTCACCGCAAAGTTCATTGCGCTATGAAGTATCTAATTGCAGATTTCCAAAAAACTGTGTTAACAAACTGATCACTGAAGAGAAACTTGTAACTCTGTGAGTTGCATTCACACATGGCAATGCAGTTTCTCAGAAAGCTTCTCTTTAGTTATTATGTGAGGTTATTTCGTTTTTCACCATAGGCCCCTATGAGCTCCCAAATATCACATTCCAGAATGCACAAAAAGAGTGTTAGCAAACTGCTTCCTGAAGTCTAAGTTATAAGTCCTTGAGATGAACTCACAGATCAGATAGAAGTTTCTCAGAAGGCTTCTTTCACGTTTTGAACGGAAGAAATTTCCTTTATCAGCGTAGGCCTCAATGCGATCCAAGGAAGCCCTTCTCAGGTTCCTCAAAGACAGTGTTAATGGACTGCTTCACGAATCAGAAGTGTAACTCTGTGAGATGAATTCACACATCACCAAGAATTTCTAAGAAAGCTTCCTTCTAGTTTTCATCTGAGGATATTTCCTTCGTCACCGTAAGCTACATGGCGCTAAGGGGTATCCCACTGCAGATTTCCAGAAAACTTAGTTAGCTAACTGATCACTGAAGAGAAACGTGTAACTCTGTGAGTTGCATTCACACGTTGAAATGCAGTTTCTCAGAAAGCTTCTTTCCAGGTTTGATCTGAGGATATTTCTTTTTTCACCATAGCCCTCAGTGACCTAACAAATATCACTTTGGAGAACACAAGATAACAGTGTTAGCAAACTTTTCCAAGAAGGGAAGGGTGTAACTCTGTGTGATGAAGTCACACATCAGAAAGCAATCTCTCAGAAAGCTTCTCTCTAGTTATTATCTGAGGATAGTTCCTTTGTCACCATTGGCCCCTATGGGCTCCCAAATCTCATTTGACAGATTCCACGAAAAGAGTGTTATCAAACTGCTTCCTGAGAACTAAGCTGTAACTCTGTGAGAGGAATTCACAGATCACAAAGAAGTTTCTCTGAAAGCTTCTTTCACGTTTTGAACTGCTGATATTTCCTTTATCAGCGTAGGCCTCAATGCGATCCAAAGAAGTCCTTCTCAGGTTCCTCAAAGACAGTGTTAATGGACTGCTGCACGAAACAGAGGGGTAATTCTGTGAGATGAATTCACACATCACGAAGAAGTTTCTAACAAGGCTTCTTTCTAGTTTTCATCTGAGGATATTTCCTTTGTCACCGTAAGCTTCATTGCGTTCATAAGTATCCCATTGCAGATTTCCAGAAAACTGTGTTAACAAACTGAACACTGAAGAATAACGTTTAACTCTGTGAGTTGCATTCACATATCGAAATGCAGTTTCTCAGAAGGCTTCTTTCCAGTTTTGATCTGAGAATATTTCCTTTTTTACCATAGCCCTCAGTGAGCTCCCAAATATCACTTTGCAGAACACAAGATAACAGATGTAGCAAACTCTTCCAAGAAGGGAAGGGTGGAACTCTGTGTGATGAAGTCACACATCAGAAAGCAATCTCTCAGAAAGTTTCTCTCTAGTCATTTTTTTTTACTTAATTAAAAATAATTTTATTCTCAATTGGGATAAAATAATGTCATGAAGCATATGGGATATCTACATATCATATTACTAATATTATTCCTAAGCTTCAAACAGTTATATTTCTAATGTATTATGATAAGCAGTAAGTTGGTCTATTTATTTTAGGTTCCCCACTCAGTTCCTTCAGTCAAGCTAGATCTAATCTTTCACTGAATATTTACGCATCTTGCTTCCTCTAGACTGAGTTCTCTTTATAGAAGTGATAACTATCCAGGATCCTTGCAGCCTAAGAATGTATGACTTTACTATCTCTCCAATATCCTTTCCATTTTACATAAAATTAGGTCAAATAAAATTTTTAATACTTTACTGACAACTAACTTCTTTCTTTTTTTTTTAACTTATTTTTTTTTAATTTAAGTTATAGGGTACATGTGCATAACGTGCAGGTTTGTTACATATGTATACTTATGCCATGTTGGTGTGCTGCACCCATCAACTCGTCAGCACCCATCAATTCATCATTTATATCATGTATATCTCCCCAGTGCAATCCCTCCCTCCTCCCCCCTCCCCATGATAGGCCCCAGTGTGTGATGTTCCCCTTCCCGAGTCCAAGTGATCTGATTGTTCAGTTCCCACCTATGAGTGAGAACATGCGGTGTTTGGTTTTCTCTTCTTGTGATAGTTTGCTAAGAATGATGGTTTCCAGCTGCATCCATGTCCCTACAAAGGATGCAAACTCATCCTTTTTTATGGCTGCATAGTATTCCATGGTTTATATGTGCCACATTTTCTTAATCCAGTCTGTCACAGATGGACATTTGGGTTGATTCCAAGTCTTTGCTATTGTGAATAGTGCCGCAATAAACATACGTGTGCATGTGTCTTTGTAGTAGACTAATTTATAATCCTTTGTGTATATACCCAGTAGTGGGATGGCTGGGTCATATGGTACATCTGGTTCCAGATCCTTGAGGAATTGCCATACTGTTTTCCATAATGGTTGAACTAGTTTACAATCCCACCAACAGTGTAAAAGTGTTCCTATTTCTCCACATCCTCTCCAACACCTGTTGTTTCCTGACTTCTTAATGATTGCCATTCTAACTGGTGTGAGATGGTATCTCATTGTGGTTTTGATTTGCATTTCTCTGATGGCGAGTGATGATGGGCATTTTTTCATGTGTCTGTTGGCTGTATGAATGTCTTCTTTTGAGAAATGTCTGTTCATATCCTTTGCCCACTTTTTGATGGGCTTGTTTTTTTCTTGTATATTTGTTTGAGTTCTTTGTAGATTCTGGATATTAGCCCTTTGTCAGATGAGTAGGTTGCAAAAATTTTCTCCCATTCTGTAGGTTGCCTGTTCACTCTGATGGTAGTTTCTTTTGCTGTGCAAAAGCTCTTTAGTTTAATTAGATCCCATTTGTCAATTTTGGCTTTTGCTGCCGTTGCTTTTGGTGTTTTAGACATGAAGTCCTTGCCCATGCCTCTGTCCTGAATGGTACTACCTAGATTTTCTTCTAGGGTTTTTATGGTATTAGGTCTAACATTTAAGTCTCTAATCCATCTTGAATTAATCTTCGTATAAGGGGTAAGGAAAGGATCCAGTTTCAGCTTTCTACTTATGGCTAGCCAATTTTCCCAGCACCATTTATTAAATAGGGAATCCTTTCCCCATTTCTTGTTTCTCTCAGGTTTGTCAAAGATCAGATGGTTGTAGATGTGTGGTACTATTTCTGAGGACTCTGTTCTGTTCCATTGGTCTATATCTCTGTTTTGGTACCAGTACCATGCTGTTTTGGTTACTGTAGCCTTGTAGTATAGTTTGAAGTCACGTAGCGTGACGCCTCCAGCTTTGTCCTTTTGACTTAGGATTGTCTTGGCAATGCGGGCTCTTTTTTGGTTCCATATGAACTTTAAAGCAGTTTTTTCCAATTCTGTGAAGAAACTCATTGGTAGCTTGACGGGGATGGCATTGAATCTATAAATAACCTTGGGCAGTATGGCCATTTTCACGATATTGATTCTTCCTATCCATGAGCATGGTATGTTCTTCCATTTGTTTGTGTCCTCTTTGATTTCACTGAGCAGTGGTTTGTAGTTCTCCTTGAAGAGGTCCTTTACATCCCTTGTAAGCTGGATTCCTAGGTATTTTATTCTCTTTGAAGCAATTGTGAATGGAAGTTCATTCCTGATTTGGCTCTCTGCTTGTCTGTTACTGGTGTATAAGAATGCTTGTGATTTTTGCACATTAATTTTGTATCCTGAGACTTTGCTGAAGTTGCTTATCAGCTGAAGGAGATTTTGGGCTGAGACAATGGGGTTTTCTAAATATACAATCATGTCATCTGCAAACAGGGACAATTTGACTTCTTCTTTTCCTAACTGGATACCCTTGATTTCTCTCTCTTGCCTGATTGCCCTAGCCAGAACTTCCAAGACTATGTTGAATAGGAGTGGTGAGAGAGGGCATCCCTGTCTTGTGCCAGTTTTCAAAGGGAATTTTTCCAGTTTTTGCCCATTCAGAATGATATTAGCTGTGGGTTTGTCATAAATAGCTCTTATTATTTTGAGGTACGTTCCATCAATACCGAATTTCTTGAGCGTTTTTAGCATGAAGGGCTGTTGAATTTTGTCAAAAGCCTTTTCTGCATCTATTGAGATAATCATGTGGTTCTTGTCTTTGGTTCTGTTTATATGCTGGATTACATTTGTTGATTTGCGAATGTTGAACCAGCCTTGCATCCCAGGGATGAAGCCCACTTGATCATGGTGGATAAGCTTTTTGATGTGCTGCTGAATCCGGTTTGCCAGTATTTTATTGAGAATTTTTGCATCGATGTTCATCAGGGATATTGGTCTAAAATTCTCTTTTTTTGTTGTGTCTCTGCCAGGCTTTGCTATCAGGATGATGTTGGCCTCATAAAATGAGTTAGGGAGGATTCCCTCTTGTTCTATTGATTGGAATAGTTTCAGAAGGAATGGTACCAGCTCCTCCTTGTACCTCTGGTAAAATTCAGCTGTGAATCCATCTGGTCCTGGACTTTTTTTGGTGGGTAGGCTATTAATTGTTGCCTCAATTTCAGAGCCTGCTATTGGTCTATTCAGGGATTCAACTTCTTCCTGGTTTAGTCTTGGGAGAGTGTAAGTGTCCAGGAAATTATCCATTTCTTCTAGATTTTCTAGTTGATTTGCGTAAAGGCGTTTATAGTATTCTCTGATGGTTGTTTGTATTTCTGTGGGGTCGGTGGTGATATCCCCTTTATCATTTTTTATTGCGTCTATTTGATTCCTCTCTCTTTTCTTCTTTATTAGTCTTGCTAGCGGTCTGTCAATTTTGTTGATCTTTTCAAAAAACCAACTCCTGGATTCATTGATTTTTTGGAGGTTTTTTTGTGTCTCTATCTCCTTCAGTTCTGCTCTGATCGTAGTTATTTCTTGCCTTCTGCTAGCTTTTGAATGTGTTTGCTCTTGCCTCTCTAGTTCTTTTAATTGTGATGTTAGAGTGTCAATTTTAGATCTTTCCTGCTTTCTCCTGTGGGCATTTAGTGCTATAAATTTCCCTCTACACACTGCTTTCAATGTGTCCCAGAGATTCTGGTATGTTGTATCTTTGTGCTCACTGGTTTCAAAGAACATCTTTATTTCTGCTTTCATTTCGTTATGTACCCAGTAGTCATTCAGGAGCAGGTTGTTCAGTTTCCATGTAGTTGAGCGGTTTTGATTGAGTTTCTTAGTCCTGAGTTCTAGTTTGATTGCACTGTGGTCTGAGAGACAGTTTGTTATAATTTCTGTTCTTGTACATTTGCTGAGGAGTGCTTTACTTCCAATTATGTGGTCAATTTTGGAATAAGTGCGATGTGGTGCTGAGAAGAATGTATATTCTGTTGATTTGGGGTGGAGAGTTCTATAGATGTCTATTAGGTCCGCTTGGTGCAGAGATGAGTTCAATACCTGGATATCCTTGTTAACTTTCTGTCTCGTTGATCTGTCTAATGTTGACAGTGGAGTGTTGAAGTCTCCCATTATTATTGTATGGGAGTCTAAGTCTCTTTGTAAGTCTCTAAGGACTTGCTTTATGAATCTGGGTGCTCCTGTATTGGGTGCATATATATTTAGGAGGGTTAGCTCTTCCTGTTGAATTGATCCCTTTACCATTATGTAATGGCCTTCTTTGTCTCTTTTGATCTTTGATGGTTTAAAGTCTGTTTTATCAGAGACTAGGATTGCAACCCCTGCTTTTTTTTGTTCTCCATTTGCTTGGTAGATCTTCCTCCATCCCTTTATTTTGAGCCTATGTATGTCTCTGCATGTGAGATGGGTCTCCTGAATACAGCAGACTGATGGGTCTTGACTCTTGATCCAGTTTGCCAGTCTGTGTCTTTTAATTGGAGCATTTAGTCCATTTACATTTAAGGTTAATATTGTTATGTGTGAACTTGATCCTGTCATTATGATATTAACTGGTTATTTTGCTCGTTAGTTGATGCAGTTTCTTCCTAGCCTCGATGGTCTTTACATTTTGGCATGTTTTTGCAATCCTGGTACCGGTTGTTCCTTTCCATATTTAGGGCTTCCTTCAGGGTCTCTTGTAAGGCAGGCCTGGTGGTGACAAAATCTCTAAGCATTTGCTTATCTGTAAAGGATTTTATTTCTCCTTCACTTATGAAACTTAGTTGGGCTGGATATGAAATTCTGGGTTGAAAATTCTTTTCTTTAAGAACATTGAATATTGGCCCCCACTCTCTTCTGGCTTGTAGAGTTTCTGCCGAGAGATCTGCTGTTAGCCTGATGGGCTTCCCTTTGTGGGTAACCCGACCTTTCTCTCTGGCTGCCCTTAAGATTTTTTCCTTCATTTCAACTTTGGTGAATCTGGCAATTATGTGTCTTGGAGTTGCTCTTCTGGAGGAGTATCTTTGTGGCGTTCTCTGTATTTCCTGAATTTGAATGTTGGCCTGCCCTAATAGGTTGGGGAAGTTCTCCTGGATGATATCCTGAAGAGTGTTTTCCAACTTGGTTCCATTTTCCCCCTCACTTTCAGGCACCCCAATCAGACGTAGATTTGGTCTTTTTACATAATCCCATACTTCTTGCAGGCTTTGTTCATTTCTTTTTCTTCTTTTTTCTTTTGGTTTCTCTTCTCGCTTCATTTCATTCATTTGATCCTCAATCGCTGATACTCTTTCTTCCAGTTGATCGAGTCGGTTACTGAAGCTTGTGCATTTGTCAGGTATTTCTCGTGTCATGGTTTTCATCTCTGTCATTTCGTTTATGATCTTCTCCGCATTAATGAGTCTAGCTGTCAATTCTTCCACTCTTTTTTCAAGATTTTGAGTTTCTTTGCGCTGGGTACGTCATTCCTCCTTTAGCTCTGAGAAATTTGATGGACTGAAGCCTTCTTCTCTCATCTCGTCGAAGTCATTGTCTGACCAGCTTTGATCCGTTGCTGGTGATGGGCTGCGCTCCTTTGCAGGGGGAGATGCGCTCTTATTTTTTGAATTTCCAGCTTTTCTGCCCTGCTTCTTCCCCATCTTTGTGGTTTTATCTGTCTCTGGTCTTTGATGATGGTGACGTACTGATGGGGTTTTGGTATAGGTGTCCTTCCTGTTTGATAGTTTTCCTTCTGACAGTCAGAAGGACTGTCTGTTGGTCTGTTGGAGATTGCTTGAGGTCCACTCCAGACCCTGTTTGCCTGGGTATCAGCAGCAGAGGTTGCCGAAGATAGAATATTGCTGAACAGCGAGTGTACCTGTCTGATTCTTCCTTTGGAAGTTTCCTCTCAGGGGTGTCCTCCACCCTGTGAGGTGTGGGGTGTCAGACTGCCCCTAGTGGGGGATGTCTCCCAGCTAGGCTACTCAGGGGTCAGGGACCCACCTGAGCAGGCAGTCTGTCCATTCTCAGATCTCAACCTCTGCGTTGGGAGATCCACGGCTCTCCCCAAAGCTGTCAGACAGAGTCGTTGGCATCTGCACCGGCCCCCGCTGCTTCCCCTGTTGGTCTTCAGCTGTGCGCTGTCCCCAGAGGTGGAGACTACAGAGACAGGCAGGCTTCCTTGAGCTGCTGTGAGCTCCACCCAGTTCGAGCTTCCCAGCGGCTCCGTTTACCCACTTAAGCCTCAGCAATGGCTGGCGCCCCTCCCCCAGCCTCGCTGCCTCCTTGTGGATAGATCGCTGCAGACTGCTGTGTTAGCAGTGAGGGAGGCTCCGTGGGCGTGGGACCCTCCGGGCCAGGTGTGGGATATATTCTCCTGGTGTGCCTGTCTGCTTAAAGCACAGTATTGGGGTGGGAGTTACCCGATTTTCCAGGTGTTGTGTGTCTCAGTTCCCCTGGCTAGGAAAACGGATTCCCTTCCCCCTTGGCTTCCAGGTGAGGCGATGCCTCGCCCTGCTTCAGCTCTCGCTGGTCAGGCTGCAGCAGCTGACCAGCACTGATTGTCCGGCACTCCCTAGTGAGATGACCCCAGTACCTCAGTTGAAAATGCAGAAATCACCGGTGTTCTGTGTCACTCGCGCTGGGAGTTGGAGACTGGAGCTGTTCCTATTCGGCAATCTTGCTCCGCCCCCTCGCTATAGTTATTATCTGAGGATATTTCCTTTTTCACCAGTGGGCCCCTATGGCCTAACAAATCTCATTTGGCAGATTCCACGAAAAGAGTGTTATCAAACTGCTTCCTGAGAACTAAGCTGTAACTCTGTTAGAGGAATTCACAGATCTCAACGAAGTTTCTCAGAAAGCTTCTTTCACGTTTTGAGCTGATGATATTTCCTTTATGATGGTAGTCCTCAATGCGATCCAAAGAAGTCCTTCTCAGGTTCCTCAAAGACAGTGTTAATGGATTGCTGCATGAAACATAAGTGTAATTCTGTGAGATGAATTCACACATCACCAAGAAGTTTCTAACAGAGCTTCTTTCTAGTTGTCATCTGCGGATATTTCGTTTGTCACCGAAAGTTTCATTGCGTTCAGAAGTATACCATTGCAGATTTTCAGAAAACTGTGTTAGCAAACTGAACACTGAGGAGAAAAGTGTAACTCTGTGAGTTGCATTTACATATCGAAATACACTTTCTCAGAAGGCTTCTTTCTAGTTTTGATCTGAGGAGAGTTCCTTTTTTCCATAGCCTTTAGTGAGCTCCCAAATATCACTTTGAAGAACACAAGATAACAGAGTTAGCAAATGGTCCCACGAAGGGAAGGGTGCAACTCTGTGTGATGAAGTCACACATCAGAAAGCAATCTCTCAGAAAGCTTCTCTCCAGTTATTATCTGAGGATATTTCCTTTTTCACCATGGGCCCTTAAGGGCTCCCAAATCTCACTTAGCAGATTCCACGAAAAGAGTGTTAGCAAACTGCTTCCTGAGAACTAAGCTATAACTCTGTGAGAGGAATTCACAGATCACAAACAACTTTCTCAGAAAGCTTCTTTCACCTTTTGAACTGATGATATTTACTTTATCAGTGTAGGCCTCAATGCGATCCGAAGAAGAACTTCTCAGGTTCCTCAAAGACAGTGTTAATGCAATGCTGCACGAAAAATAAGTGTAAATTTGTGAGATGAATACATACATCACCAAGAAGTTTCTAAGGAAGCTTCTTTCTAGTTTTCATCTGAGGATATTCCTTTGTCACCGTAAGCTTCATTGCGTTCAGTAGTATCCCATTGCAGATTTCCAGAAAACAGTGTTAGCAAACTGAACACTGAGGAGAAACGTGTAACTCTGTAAGTTGCATTCACACATCGAAATGCAGTTTCTCAGAAGGCTTCTTTCCAATTTTGAGCTGAGGATATTTCCTTTTTCACCATAGCCCTCAGTGAGCTCCCAAATATTACTTTTCAGAACGTAAGATAACAGAGTTAGCAAACTGTTCCAAGAAGGGAAGGGTGGAACTCTGTGTGATGAAGTCACACATCAGAAAGCAATCTCTCAGAAAGCTTCTCTCTAGTTGTTATCTGAGGATATTTGCTTTTTCTCCATGGGCCCCTAAGGGCTCCCAAATCTCATTTGGCAGATTCCACGAAAGAGTGTTAGCAAACTGCTTCCTGAGGACTAAGCTGTAACTCTGTGAGAGGAATTCACAGATCACAAAGAAGTTTCTCAGAAAGCTTCTTTCACGTTTTCAACTGATGATATTTCCTTTACCAGTGTAGGCCTCAATGCGATCCAAAGAAGTCCTTCTCAGTTTCCTCAAAGACAGTGTTAATGGACT
This sequence comes from Rhinopithecus roxellana, assembly GCF_007565055.1. Lineage (NCBI taxonomy): Eukaryota > Metazoa > Chordata > Mammalia > Primates > Cercopithecidae > Rhinopithecus > Rhinopithecus roxellana. The sequence goes on along the minus strand of NC_044552.1, from coordinate 101,611,463 downwards.
CCTACATCATACATGAGTGTAATTCTTTGAGATGAATTCACACATCTCCAAGAAGTTTCTAACAGAGCTTCTTTCTAGTTTTCATCTGAGGATATTTCCTTTGTCACCGCAAGCTTCATTGCATTCTGAAGTATCCCATTGCAGGTTTCCAGAAAACTATGTTAGCAAACTGAACACTGAGGAGAAACGTGTAACTCTCTGAGTTGCATGCACACATCGAAATGCAGTTTCTCCGAAGGCTTCCTTCCAGTTTTGATCTGGGTATATTTCCTTTTTCACCATAGTCCTCAGTGAGCTCCAAATTATCACTTTGCAGAACACAAGATAACAGAGTTAGCAAACTCTTCAAAGAAAGGAAGGTTGGATTTTCGTGATGAAGTCACATATCAGTAAGGAATCTCTGAGAAAGATTCTCTCTAGTTATTATCTGAGGATATTTCCTTTTTCACCATGGGCCCCTAAGGGCTCGCAAATCTCACTTTGCAGATTCCAAGAAAAGAGTGTTAGCAAACTGCTTCCTGAGAACTAAGCTGTAAATCTGTGAAAGGAATTCACAGATCACAAAAAAGTTTCTCAGGAAGTTTCTTTCACGTTTTGAACTGATTATATTTCCTTTATCAGCGTAGGCCTCAATGCGATCCAAAGAAGTCCTTCTCAGGTTCCTCAAACACAGTGTTAATGGACTGCTGCATGAAACATAAGTTTAATTCTGTGAGATGCATTCACACATCACCGAGAAGTTTCTAATAGAGCTTCTTTCTAGTTTTCATCTGAGGATATTTCCTTTGTCACCGTAGGCTTCATTGCGTTCAGAAGTATCCCATTGCAGATTTCCAGAAAACTATGTTAGCAAACTGAGCACGGAGGAGAAACGTGTAACTCTGTGAGTTGCATTCACACATCGAAATGCAGTTTCTCAGAAGGCTTCCTTCCAGTTTTGATCTGGGTATATTTCCTTTTTCACCATAGTCCTCAGTGAGCTCCTAATTATCACTTTGCAGAACACAAGACAACAGAGTTAGCAAACTCTTCAAGGAAGGGAAGGGTGGAACTTTGGGTGATGAAGTCACACATCAGAAAGCAATCTCTCAGAAAGCTTCTTTCTAGTTATTATCTGAGGATATTTCCTTTTTCACCATGGGCCCCTATGGGCTCCCAAATCTCATTTGGCAGGTTCCACGAAAAGAGTGTAAGCAAACTGCTTCCTGAGAACTACGATGTAAGTCTGTGGGAGGAATTCACAGATCACAAAGAAGTTTCTCGGAAAGCTTCTTTCACCTTTTGAACTGATGATATTTCCTTTATCAGCGTAGGCCTCTATGCGATCCAAAGAAATCCTTCTCAGTTTCCTCCAAGACAGTGTTAATGGACTCCTGCATAAAACATAAGTGTAATTCTGTGAAATGAATTCACACATCACAAGAACTTTGTAACAAAGCTTCTTTCTTGTTTTCATCTGAGGATTTTTCCTTTGTCACCGTAAGCTTCATTGCGTTCAGAAGTATCCCATTGCAGATTTCCAGAAAACTGTGGTAGCAAACTGAACACTGAAGAGAAACGTGTCACTCTGAGATGCATTCACACATCGAAATGCAGTTACTCAGAAGGCTTCTTTCCGGTTTTGATCTGAGGATAATTCCTTTTTCACCATAGCCCACAGTGAGCTCCCAAATATCACCTTGCAGAACACAAGTTAACACAGTTAGCAAACTGTTCAAAGAAGGGAAGGGTGGAATTCAGTTTGATGAAGTCACACATCAGAAAGCAAACTCTCAGAGGGTTTCTCTCTTGTTATTATCTGAGGATGTTTCCGTTTTCACCATTGCCCACTAAGGCTCCCAAATCTCACTTTGCAGATTCCACGAAAAGAGTGTGAGCAAACTCCTACCTGAGAAGTAAGCTGTAACTCTGTGAGAGGAATTCACAGATCACAAAGAAGTCTCTCACAAAGCATCTTTCAAGTTTTCAACTTATGATATTTCCTTTATTAGCATAGGCCTCAATGAAATCCAAAGAAGTCCTTCTCAGGTTCCTCAAAGATAGTGTTAATGGACTCCTTCATGAAACATAAGTGTAATTCTGGGAGATGAATTCACACATCACCAAGAAGTTTCTAACAGAGCTTCTTTCTAGTTTTCATCTGAGGTTATTTCCTTTGTCACCGTAAGCTTCATTGCGTTCAGCAGTATCCCATTGCAGATTTCCAGAAAACTGTGTTAGCAAACTGAACACTGAGGAGAAAACACAAGGTAACAGATTTAGCAAATTGTTCCAAGAAGGGAAGGTTGGAACTCTGTGTGACGAAGTCACACATCAGAAAGCAATCTCTCAGAAAGCTTCTCTCTACTTATTATCTGAGGATATTTCCTTTTTCACCATGGGCCCCTAAGGGCTCCCCAATCTCACTTTGCTGATTCCATGAAAAGAATGTTAGCAAACTGCTTCCTGAGAAATAAGCTGTAACTCTGGGAGAGGAATTCACAGACCACAAAGAAGTTTCTCAGGAAGCTTCTTTCACGTTTTGAACTGATGATATTTCCTTTACCAGCGTAGGCCTCAATGCGATCCAAATAAGTCCTTCTCAGGATCCTCAAAGACAGTGTTAATGGAATGCTGCATGAAACATAAGTGTAATTCTGTGAGATGAATTCACACATCACCAAGAAGTTTCTAACAGAGCTTCTTTGTAGTTTTCATCTGAGGATATTTCCTTTGTCACCGTAAGCTTCATTGCATTCAGAAGTATCCCATTGCAGATTTCCAGAAAACTGTGTTAGCAAACTGAACACTGAGGAGAAACGTGTTACTCTGTGAGTTGCATTCACACATCGAAATGCAGTTTCTCAGAAAGCTTCCTTCCAGTTTTGATCTGAGGATATTTCCCTTTTCACCATAGTCCTCTGTGAGCTCCCAAATATCACTTTGCAGAACACAAGATAACAGAGTTAGCAAACTCCTCCAAGAAGGGAAGGGTGGAACTCTGTGTGATGAAGTCACACATCAGAAAGCAATGTCTCAGAAAGATTCTCTCTAGTTATTATCTGAGGATATTTCCTTTCTCACCATGGGCCCCTAAGGGCTCTCAAATCTCGTTTGGCAGATTCCACGAAAAGAGTGTTAGCAAACTGCCTCCTGAGAACTAAGCTGTAACTCCGTGAGAGGAATTCACAGATCACAGAGAAGTTTCTCAGAAAGCTTCTTTCACGTTTTGAACGGGTGATATTTCCTTTACCAGCGTAGGCCTCAATGCGATACAAAGAAGTCCTTCTCAGGTTCCTCAAAGACAGTATTAATGGACTGATGCATGAAACAGAGGTGTAATTCTGTGAGATGAATTCCCACAGCACCAGGAAGTTTCTAAGAAAGATTCTTTCTAGTTTTCATCTGAGGATATTTCCTTTGTCACCGTAAGCTTCATTGTGTTCAGAAGTATCCCATTGTAGATTTCCAGAATACTGTGTTAGCAAACTGAACACTGAAGAGAAACGTGTAAATCTGTGAGGTGCATTCACACGTTGAAATGAAGTTTCTCAAAAGGCTTCTTTCCAGTTTTGATCTGAGGATATTTACTTTTTCACCAAGGGCCCCATGGGTTCCCAAATCTCATTTGGCATATTCCACGAAAAGAGTGTTAGCAAACTGCCTCCTGAGAACTAAGCTGTAACTGCGTGAGAGGAATTCACAGATCACAACGAAGTTTCTCAGAAAGCTTCTTTAACGTTTTGAACGGGTGATATTTCCTTTACCAGCGTAGGCCTCAATGCGATCCAAAGAAGTCCTGCTCAGGTTCCTCAAAGACAGTGTTAATGAATCCTGCATGAAACATAAGTGTAATTCTGTGAGATGAATTCACACATCACCAAGAAGTTTGTAACAAAGCTTCTTTCTAGTTTTCATCTGAGCATATATCCTTTGTCACCGTAAGCATCATTGCATTCAGAAGTATCCCATTGCAGATTTCCAGAAAGCTGTGTTAGCAAACTGAACACTGAAGAGAAACGTGTAAGTCAGTGAGTTGCATTCACTCATGGCAATGCAGTTTCTCAGAAGGCTTCTTTCCGTTTTTGATCTGAGGATATTTCCTTTTTCACCATAGCCCTCAATGAGCTCCCAAATATACCTTTGCAGAATCCACGACAACAGTGTTAGCAAACTGTTCCAAGAAGGGAAGGGTGGATCTCTGTGTGATGAAGTCACACATCAGAAAGCAATCTCACAGATAGCTTCTATCTAGTTATTCTGTGAGGATATTTCCTTTTTCACCACGGGCACCTATGGGCTCCCAAATATCACTTTCCAGAATCCATGAAAAGGGTTTTCGCAAACTGCTTCCTGAAGTCGAAGTTATACGTCTGTGAGAAGTACTCACAGATCAGAAAGAAGTTTCTCAGAAAGCTTCTTTCACGTTTTGAAAGGATGAAAATTCGTTTATCAGCGTAGGCCTCAATGCGATCCAATGAAGCCCTTCTCAGGTTCCTCAAAGACAGTGTTATTGGACTGCTCCACGAAACATAAATGTAACTCTGTGAGATGAATTCAAACATCACCAAGAAGTTTCTAGGAAAGCTTCTTTCTAGTTTTCATCTGTGGATATTTCCTTCGTAACCGTAAGGTTCATTGCGCTATGAATTATCTAATTGCAGATTTCCAGAAAACTTAATTAGCAAACTGATCACTGAAGAGAAACGTGTAACTCTGTGAGTTGCATTCACGCATGGCAATGCAGTTTCTCAGAACGGTTCCTTCCAGTTTTGATCTGAGGATATTTCCTTTTTCACCGTAGCCCTCAATCAGCTCCCAAATATGCCTTTGCAGAATCCACAACAACAGTGTTAGCAAACTGTTCCAAGAGGGGAAGGGTGGAACTCTGTTTGATGAAGTCACACATCAGAAAGCAATCTCTCAGAAAGCTTCTCTCTAGTTATTATGTGAGGATATTTCCTTTTCCATCATGGGCCCCTACGGGCTCCCATATATCACTTTCCAGATTCCATGAAAAGAGTGTTAGCCAACTGCTTCCTGAATCTAAGTTATAAGTCATTGAGATGAATTCACAGATCAGAAAGAAGTTTCTCAGAAAGCTTCTTTCACGTTTTGAACGGAAGAAATTTCCTTTATGTGTGTAGGCCTCAATGCGATACAAGGAAGCCCTTCTCGGGTTCCTCAAAGACAGTGTTAATGGACTGCTCCACGAAACATAAGTGTAACTCTGTGAGATGAATCCACTCATCACCAAGAAGTTTATAAGAAAGCTTCTTTCTAGTTTTCATCTGTGATTATTTCCTTTGTCACCATAAGGTTCATTGCACTATGAAGTATATAAGTGCACATTTCAAAAAAACTGTGTTAACAAATTGATCACTGAAGAAAAACCTGTAACTCTGTGAGCTGCATTCACGCATGGCAATGCAGTTTCTCAGAAAGCTTCTCTTCAGTTATTATGTGAGGATATTTCCTTTTTCACCATAGCCCTCAATGAACTCCCAAACATACCTTTGCAGAATCCACGACAACAGTGTTAGCAAACAGTTCCAAGAAGGGAAGTGTGGAACTCTGTGTGATGAAGTCACAGATCAGAAAGCCATCTCTCAGAAAGCTTCTCTCTAGTTATTATATGAGACTATTTCCTTTTTCACCATGGGCCACTATGGGCTCCCAAATATCACTTTCCAGAATCCACGAAAAGAGTGTTCGCAATGTGCTTCCTGGAGTCGATGTTATACGTCTGTGAGATGAACTCACAGATCAGAAAGAAGTTTCTCAGAAGGCTTCTGTCACGTTTTGAACGTATGATATTTCTTTGAACAGTGTAGGCGTCAATGCGATCCAAGGAAGCACTTCTCAGGTCCCTCAAAGACAGTTTTAATGGACTGCATCACGCAACATAAGTGTAACACTGTGAGATGAATTCACACACAACCAAGAAGTTTCTAAGAAAGCTTCTTTCTAGTTTTCATCTGAGATATTTCCTTTGTCACCGTATGTTTCATTCCGCTATGAAGTATCGAATTGCAGATTTCCAGAACACTGTGTTAACAAACTGATCACTGAAGAGAAACGTGTAACTCTGTGAGTTGCATTCACACATGGCAATGCAGTTTCTCAGAAAGCTTCTCTTTAGTTATTATGTGAGGATATTTCCTTTTTCACCATAGCCCTCAATGAGCTCCCAAATATACCTTTGCAGAATCCACGAAAACAGTGTTAGCAAACTGTTCCAGGAAGGGAAGGGTGGAACTCTGTGTGATGAAGCCGCACATAAGAAAGGAATCTCTCAGAAAGCTTCTCTCTAGTTATTATGTGAGGATATTTCCTTTTTCACCATGGGCCAATATGCTCTCCCACATATCACTCTACAGATTCCAGGAAAAGAGTGTTAGCAAACTGCTTCCTGAAGTCTAACTAATAAGTCTGTGAGATGAACTCACAGATCAGAAAGAAGTTTCTCAGAAAGCTTCTTTCACGTTTTGAACGTTGAAATTTCCTTTATCAGTGTAGGCCTCAATGCGATCCAAAGAAGCCGTTCTCAGATTCCTCAAAGACAGTGTTAATGGACTGCTCCACGAAACATAAGTGTAACTCTGTGAGATGAATTCACACATCACCAAGATGTTTCTAAGAAAGCTTCTTTCTAGTTTTCATCTGTGGATATGTCCTTTGTCACCGTAAGGTTCGTTGCACTACGAAGTATCGAATTGCAGATTTCCAGAAAACTGTGTTAACAAACTGATCACTGAAGAGCAACGTGTAACTCTGTGAGTTGCATTCACAAATGGCAATGCAGTTTCTCAGAAAGCTTCTCTTTAGTTACTATGTGAGGATATTTCCTTTTTCACCATAGCTCTCAATGAGCTCCCAAATATACCTTTGCAGAATCCACGACAACAGTGTTAGCAAACTGTTCCAGGAAGGGAAGGGTGGAACTCTGTGTGATGAAGCCGCACATCAGAAAGGAATCTCTCAGAAAGCTTCTCTCTAGTTATTATGTGAGGATATTTCCTTTTTCACCATGGGCCAATATTGTCTCCCACATATCACTTTTCAGATTCCACGAAAGGAGAGTTAGCAAACTGCTTCCTGAATTGTAAATTATAAGTCTGTGAGATGAAGTCACGGATCAGAAAGAAGTATCTCAGAAAGCTTCTTTCACGTTTTGAATGGATGAAATTTCCTTTATCAGCGTAAGCCTCAATGCGATCCAAAGAAGCCATTCTCAGATTCGTCAAAGACAGTGTTAATGGACTGCTCCACGAAACATAAGTGTAACTCTGTGAGATGAATTCACACATCACCAAGAAGTTTATAAGATAGCTTCTTTCTAGTTTTCATCTGTGGATATTTCCTTTGTCACCGTAAGGTTCATTGCGCTATGAAGTATCGAATTGCAGATTTCCAGAAAACTGTGTTAACAAAATGATCACTGAAGAGAAACGTGTAACTCTGTGAGTTGCATTCACACATGACAATGCAGTTTCTCAGAAAGCTTCTCTTCAGTTATTATGTGAGGATATTTCCTTTTTCACCATAGCCCTCAATGAGCTCCCAAATATACCTTTGCAGAATACACGACAACAGTGTTAGCAAACTGTTCCAAGAAGGGAAGGGTGGAACTCTGTGTGATGAAGCCACACATCAGAAAAGAATCTCTCAGAAAGCTTCTCTCTAGTTATTATGTGAGGATATTTCCTTTTTCAGCATGGGCCCCTATGGGCTCCCAAATACCACTTTACAGATTCCACGAAAAGAGTGTTAGCAAACTGCTTCCTGAAGTCTAAATTATAAGTCTGTGAGAAGAACTCATATATCAGAAAGGAGTTTCTCAGAAAGCCTCTTTCACGTTTTGAATTGATGAAATTTCCTTTATCAGCGTTGGCCTCAATGCGATCCAAAGAAGCCGTTCTCAGATTCCTCAAAGACAGTGTTAATGGACTGCTCCACGAAACATAAGTGTAACTTTGTGAGATGAATTCACACATCACCAAGAAGTTACTACGAAAGATCCTTTCCAGTTTTCATCTGTGGATATTTCCTTTGTCACCGTAAGGTTCATTGCGCTATGAAGTATCGAATTGCAGATTTCCAGAAAACTGTGTTAACAAACTGATCACTGAAGAGAAACGTGTAACTCTGTGAGTTGCATTCACACATGGCAATGCAGTTTCTCAGAAAGCTTCTCTTTAGGTATTATGTGAGGATATTTCCTTTTTCACCATAGCCCTCAATGAGCTCCCAAATATTCCTTTGCAGAATCCACGACAACAGTGTTAGCAAACTGTTCCAAGAAGGCAACGTTGGAACTCTGTGTGATGAAGCCACACATCAGAAAGGAATCTCTCAGAAAGCTTCTCTCTAGTTATTATGTGAGGATATTTCCTTTTTCAACATGGGCCCCTATGCGCTCCCAAATATCACTTTACAGATTCCACGAAAAGAGTGTTAGCAAACTGCTTCCTGAAGTGAAAGTTATAAGTCTGTGAGATGAACTCACAGATCAGGAAGAAGTTTCTCAGAAAGCTTCTTTCACGTTTTGAACGGATGAAATTTCCTTTATCAGCGAAGGCCTCAATGCGATCCAAAAAAGCAGTTCTCAGATTCCTCAAAGACACTGGTAATGGACTGCTCCACGAAACATAAGTATAACTCTGTGAGATGAATTCACACATCACAAAGAATTTTCTAAGAAAGCTTCTTTCTAGTTTTCATCTGTGGATATTTCCTTTGTCACCAGTAAGGTCCACTGCGCTATGTAAGTATATAATTGCAGCTTTCCAGAAACTGTGTTAACAAAATGATCCCTGAAGAGAAACGTGTAACTCTGTGAGTTGCATTCACTACATGGCAATGCAGTTTCTCAGAAAGAGTCTATATTCAGTTATTATGTGAGGATATTTCCTTTTCACCGTAGCCCTCAATGAGCCCCACCTATACCTTTCCAGAATCCCCGAAAATCAGTGTTAGCAAACTCTCAAGAAAGGAAGGTGGAACTCGTGTGATGAAGCCGCACATCAAAGGATCTCTCAAAGCTTCTCTCTATTTTATGTGAGGATATTTCATTTTTCCTCATGGCATGGGCAGAATCACATGTTCGCCGAAGGGAGGGGGAACTCGTGGACGAAGAAAATATCAGAAAGCTTCTCTCTAGTTATTATGTGAGGATATTTCCGTTTTCACCAAGGGCCCCTATGGGCTCCAAAATATCACTTTACAGATTCCACGAAAAGAGTGTTAGCAAACTGCTTCCTGAAATCTAAGTTATAAGTCTGTGAGATGAACTCACAGATCAGAAAGAAGTTTCTCTGAAAGCTTATTTCACGTTTTGAACGGATGAAATTTCCTCTATCAGCGTAGGCCTCAATGCGATCCATAGAAGCCCTTCTCAGATTCCTCAAAGACAGTGTTAATAGACTGCTCCACGAAACATAAGTGTAACTGTGTGGAATGAATTCACACATCACCAAGAAGTTTCTAAGAAAGCTTCTTTCTAGTTTTCATTTGTGGATATTTACTTTGTCACCGTAAGGTTCATTGCGCTATGAAGTATCTAATTGCAGATTTCCAGAAAACTGTGTTAACAAACTGATCACTGAAGAGAAAAGTGTAACTCTGTGAGTTGCATTCACACAGGCCATGCAGTTTTTCAGAAAGCTTCTCTTTAGTTATTATGTGAGAATATTTCATTTTTCAAAATAGCCCTCAATATGCTCCCAAATATACCTTTGCAGAATCCACGACAACAGTGTTAGCAAAGTGTTCCGAGAAGGGAAGGTTGTAACTCTGTGTGATGAAGCCACACATCAGAAGGGAATCTCTCAGAAAGCTTCTCTCTAGTTATTATGTGAGGATATTTCCTTTTTCACCTTGGGCTCCTAAGGGCTCCCAAATATCACTTTACAGATTCCACGAAAAGAGAGTTAGCGAAATCCTTCCTGAAGTCTAAGTTATAAGTCTGTGAGATGAACTCACAGATCAGAAAGAAGTTTCTCGGAAAGCTACTTTCACGTTTTGAATGCATGAAATTTCCTTTATCAGAGTAGGACTCAATGCGATCCAAAGAAGCCGTTCTCAGATTCCTCAAAGACAGTGTTAATGGACTGCTCCACGAAACATAATTGTAACTCTGTGAGATGAATTCACACATCACCAAGAATTTTCTAAGAAAGCTTCTTTATAGTTTTCATCTTTGGATATTTCCTTTGTCACTGTAAGGTTCATTGCGCTATGAAGTATCTAATTGCAGATTTCCAGAAAACTGTGTTAATAAACTGATCACTGAAGAGAAACGTGTATCTCTGTGAGTTGCATTCACACATGGCAATGCAGTTTCTCAGAAAGCTTCTCTTTAGTTATTATGTGAGGATATTTCCTTTTTCACAATGGGCCCCTTATGGGCTCCCAAATATCACTTTGCAGATTCCACGAAAAGAGTGTTAGCAAACTGCTTCCTGAAATCTAACTTATAAGTCTGTGAGATGAACTCACAGATCAGAAAGTAGTTTCTCAGAAAGCTTCTTTCACGTTTTGATCGGATGAAATTTCCATTATCAGCATAGGCCTCAATGCGATACAAAGAAGCCATTCTCAGATCACTCAAAGACAGTGTTAATGGACTGCTCCATGAAACATAAGTGTAACTCTGTGAGATGAATTCACACATCACCAAGAAGTTTCTATGAAAGCTTCTTTCTAGTTTTCATCTGTGGATATTTCCTTTGTCACCATAAGGTTCATTGCGCTATGAAGTATCGAATTGCAGATTTCCAGAAAACTGTGTTAACAAACTGATCACTGAAGGGAAACGTGTAACTCTGTGAGTTGCATTCACACATGACAATGCAGTTTCTCAGAAAGCTTCTCTTTAGTTATTATGTGAGGATATTTCCTTTTTCACCATAGCCCTCAATGAGCTCCCAAATATACCTTTACATAATCCACGACAACAGTGTTAGCAAACTGTTCCAAGAAGGGAAGGGTGGAACTCTGTGTGATGAAGCCACACATCAGAAAGGAATCTCTCAGAATGCTTCTCTCTAGTTATTATGTGAGGATATTTTTTTTCACCATGGGCCCCAATGGTCTCCCAAATATCACTTTACAAATTCCACAAAAAGAGTGTTAGCAAACTGCTTCCTGAAGTCTAAGTTATAAGCCTGTGAGATGAACTCACAGATCAGAAAGAAGTTTCTCAGAAAGCTTCTTTCACGTTTTGAACGATGAAATTTCCTTTATCAGCGTAGGCCTCAATGCGATCCAAAGAAGCCGTTCTCAGATTCCTCAAAGACAGTGTTAATGGACACCAGGAAACATAACTGCAACTCTGTGAGATGAATTCAAACATCACCAAGAAGTTTCTAAGAAAGCTTCTTTCTAGTTTTCATCTGTGGATATTTCCTTTGTCACCGTAAAGTTCATTGTGCTATGAACTATCTAATTCCAGATTTCCAGAAAACAGTGTTGACAAACTGATCACTGAAGAGAACCGTGTATCTCTGGGAGTTGCATTCACACATGGCAATGCAGTTTCTCAGAAAGCTTCTCTTTAGTTATTATGTGAGGATATTTCCTTTTTCAACATAGCCGTCAATGAGCTCCCAAATATACCTTGGCAGAATCCACGAAAACAGTGTTAGCAAACTGTTCCAAGAAGGGAAGGGTGGAACCCTGTGTGATGAAGCCGCACATCAGAAAGGAATCTCTCAGAATGCTTCTCTCTAGTTATTATGTGAGGATATTTCCTTTTTCACCATGGGCCCTGATGGTCTCCCAAATATCACTTTACAGATTCCACAAAAAGAGTGTTAGCAAACTGCTTCCTGAAGTCTAAGTTGTAAGCCTTTGAGATGAACTCACAGATCAGAAAGAAGTTTCTCAGAAAGCTTCTTTCACGTTTTGCACGATGAAATTTCCTTTATCAGCGAAGGCCTCAATGCGATCGAAAGAAGCCGTTCTCAGATTCCTCAAGGACAGTGTTAATGGACTGCTCCAAGAAACATAAGTGTAACTCTGTGAGATGAATTCACACATCACCAAGAAGTTTTAAGAAAGCTTCTTTCTAGCTTTCATCTGTGGATATTTCCTTTGTCACTGTAAGTTTCATTGCGCTATGAAGTATCTAATTGCAGATTTCCAGAAAACTGTGTTAACAAACTGATAACTGAAGAGAAACGTGTACCTCTGTGGGTTGCATTCACACATGGCAATGCAGTTTGTCAGAAAGCTTCTCTTTAGTTATTATGTGAGGATATGTCCTTTTTCACCACAGCCCTCAATGAGCTCCCAAATATACCTTTGCAGAATCCACGACAACAGTGTTAGCAAACTGTTCCAAGAAGGGAAGGGTGGAACTCTGTGTGATGAAGCCACACATCAGAAAGGAATCTCTCAGAAAGCTTCTCTCTAGTTATTATGTGAGGATATTTCCCTTTTCACCATGGGCCACCATGGGGTCCCAAATATCAAGATACAGATTCCACGAAAAGAGTGTTAGCAAACTGCTTCCTGAAATCTAAGTTATAAGTCTGTGAGATTAACTCACAGATGAGAAAGAGGTTTCTCAGAAAGCTTCTTTCACGTTTTGAACGGATGAAATTAGCTTTATCAGCGTTGGCCTCAATGCGATCCAAAGAAGACGTTCTCAGAATCCTCAGAGACAGTGTTAATGGACTGCTCCACGAAGCATAAGTGAAACTCTGTGAGATGAATTCACACATCACCAAGAAGTTTCTAAGAAAGCTGCTTTCTAGTTTTCTTCTCTCGATATTTCCCTTGTCACAGTAAGGTTCATTGCGCTATGAAGTATCTAATTGCAGATTTCCAGAAAACTGTGTTAACAAACTGATCACTGAAGAGAAACGTGTATCTCTGTGAGTTGCATTCACACATGGCAATGCAGTTTCTCAGAAAGCTTCTCTTTAGTTATTATGTGAGGATATTTCCTTTTTCACAATGGGCCCCTTATGGGCTCCCAAATATCACTTTACAGATTCCACGAAAAGAGTGTTAGCAAACTGATTCCTGAAATCTAACTTATAAGTCTGTGAGATGAACTCACAGATCAGAAAGTAGTTTCTCAGAAAGCTTCTTTCACGTTTTGATCGGATGAAATTTCCATTATCAGCGTAGGCCTCAATGCGATACAAAGAAGCCATTCTCAGATCACTCAAAGACAGTGTTAATGGACTGCTCCAAGAAACATAAGTGTAACTCTGTGAGATGAATTCACACATCACCAAGAAGTTTCTAAGAAGCTTCTTTCTAGTTTTCATCTATGGATATTTCCTTTATCACCATGAGGTTCATTGCGCCATTAAGTATCTAATTGCAGATTTCCAGAAAACTGTGTTAACAAACTGATCACTGAAGAGAAACGTGTACCTCTGTGGGTTGCATTCACACATGGCAATGCAGTTTGTCAGAAAGCTTCTCTTTAGTTATTATGTGAGGATATGTCCTTTTTCACCACAGCCCTCAATGAGCTCCCAAATATACCTTTGCAGAATCCACGACAACAGTGTTAGCAAACTGTTCCAAGAAGGGAAGGGTGGAACTCTGTGTGATGAAGCCACACATCAGAAAGGAATCTCTCAGAAAGCTTCTCTCTAGTTATTATGTGAGGATATTTCCCTTTTCACCATGGGCCACCATGGGGTCCCAAATATCAAGATACAGATTCCACGAAAAGAGTGTTAGCAAACTGCTTCCTGAAATCTAAGTTATAAGTCTGTGAGATTAACTCACAGATGAGAAAGACGTTTCTCAGAAAGCTTCTTTCACGTTTTGAACGGATGAAATTAGCTTTATCAGCGTTGGCCTCAATGCGATCCAAAGAAGACTTTCTCAGATTCCTCAGAGACAGTGTTAATGGACTGCTCCACGAAGCATAAGTGAAACTCTGTGAGATGAATTCACACATCACCAAGAAGTTTCTAAGAAAGCTGCTTTCTAGTTTTCTTCTCTCGATATTTCCCTTGTCACAGTAAGGTTCAAAGCGCTTTGAAGGAACTAATTGCCGATTTCCAGAAAACTGTGTTAACAAACTGATCACTGAAGAGAAACGTGTAACTCTGTGAGTTGCATTCACACATGGCAATGCAGTTTTTGAGAAAGCTTCTCTTTAGTTATTATGTGAGGATATTTCCTTTTTCACCATAGCCCTCAATGAGCTCCCAAATATACCTTTGCAGAATCCACGACAACAGTGTTAGCAATGTGTTCCAAGAAGGGAAGTGTGGAACTCTGTGTGACGATGCCGCACATCAGAAAGGAATCTCTCAGAAAGCTTCTCTCTAGTTATTATGTGAGGATATTTCCTTTTTCACCATGGGCCCCTATGGGCTCCCAAATATCACTTTGCAGATTCCACGAAAAGAGTGTTAGCAAACTGCTTCCTGAAGTCTAATTTATACGTCTGTGAGATGAACTCACAGATCAGAAAGAAGTTTCTCAGAAAGCTTCTTTCACGTTTTGAACGGTTGAAATTTCCTTTATCAGCGTAGGCATCAATGCGATCCAAGGAAGCCGTTCTCAGATTCCTGAAAGACAGTGTTAATGGACTGCTCCACGAAACATAAGTGTAACTCTGTGAGATGAATTCACACATCACCAAGAAGTTTCAAAGAATGCTTCTTTCTACTTTTCATCTGTGGATATTTCCTTTGTCACCGTAAGGTTCGTTGCCCTATGAAGTATCTAAATGTAGATTTCCAGAAAACTGTGTTAACATAATGATCACTGAAGAGAAACGTGTGACTCTGTGAGTTGCATTCACACATGGCAATGCAGTTTCTCAGAAAGCTTCTCTTTAGTTATTATATGAGGATATTTCCTTTTTCACCATAGCTCTCTAAGACCTCCCAAATATACCTTTGCAGAATCCACGAGAACAGTGTTAGCAAACTGGTGCAAGAAGGGAAGAATGGAACTCTGTGTGATGAAGCCACACATCAGAACGGAATCTCTCAGAAAGCTTCTCTCTAGATATTATGTGAGGATATTTCCTTTTTCAACATGGGCCTCTATGGGCTCCCAAATATCACTTTACAGATTCCACGAAAAGAGTGTTAGCAAACTGCTTCCTGAAGTCTAATTTATAAGTCTGTGAGATGAACTCACAGATCAGAAAGAAGTTTCTCAGAAAGCTTCTTTCACGTTTTGAACGGATGAAATTTCCTTTATCAGCGTAGGCATCAATGCGATAAAAGGAAACCGTTCTCAGATTCCTGAAAGACAGTGTTAATGGACTGCTCCCCGGAACATAAGTGTAACTCTGTGAGATGAATTCACACATCACCAAGAAGTTTCAAAGAAAGCTTCTTTCTAGTTTTCATCTATGGATATTTCCTTTGTCACCGTAAGGTTCATTGCGCTATGAAGTATCGAATTGCAGATTTCCAGAAAACTGTGTTAACAAACTGATCACTGAAGAGAAATGTGTAACTGTGTGAGTTGCATTCTCACATGGCAATAGAATTTCTCAGAAAGCTTCTCTTTAGTGAGGATATTTCCTTTTTCAACACGGGTCCCTATGGGCTCCCAAATATCACTTTACAGATTCCACGAAAAGAGTGTTAGCAAACTGCTTCCTGAAGTCTAATTTATACGTCTGTGAGATGAACTCACAGATCAGAAAGAAGTTTCTCAGAAAGTTTCTTTCACGTTTTGAACGGATGAAATTTCCTTTTTCAGCGTAGGCATCAATGCGATCCAAGGAAGCCGTTCTCAGATTCCTGAAAGACAGTGTTAATGGACTGCTCCACGAAACATAAGTGTAACTCTGTGAGATGAATTCACACATCACCAAGAAGTTTCAAAGAAAGCTTCTTTCTAGTTTTCATCTATGGATATTTCCTTTGTCACCGTAAGGTTCATTGTGCTATGAAGTATCTAATTGCAGATTTCCAGAAAACTGTGTTAACAAACTGATCACAGAGGAGAAACGTGTAACTCTGTGAGTTGCATTCAAACATGGCAATGCAGTTTCTCAGAAAGCTTCTCTTTAGTTATTATGTGAGGATATTTCCTTTTTCACCGTAGCCTTCAATGAGCTCCCAAATATACCTTTGCAGCATCCACGACAACAGTGTTAGCAAAGTGTTCCAAGAGGAGAAGGGTGGAACTCTGTGTGATGAAGCCACACATCAGAAAGGAATCTCTCAGAAAGGTTCTCTCTAGGTACTATGTGAGGATATTTCCTTTTTCACCATGGGCCCCTATGAGCTCCCAAATATCACTTTACAGATTCCACGAAAAGAGTGTTAGCCAACTGCTTCCTGAAGTCTAAGTTAGAAGTCTGTGAGATGAACTCACAGAACAGAAAGACGTTTCTCAGAAAGCTTCTTTCACGTTTTGAAGGGATGAAATTTCCTTTATCAGTGTACGCCTAAATGCGATCCAAAGAAGCTGTTCTCAGATTCCTCAAAGACAGTGTTAATGGACTGCTCCACGAAACATAAGTGTAACTCTGTGAGATGAATTCACACATCACCAAGAAGTTTCTCAGAAAGCTTCTTTCACGTTTTGAACGGATGAAATTTCCTTGATCAACGCAGGCCTCAATGCGATCCAATGAAGCCCTTCCCAGGTTCCTCAAAGACAGTATTAATGGACTGCTCCACGAAACATAAGTGTACCTCTGTGAGATGAATTCAAACGTCACCAAGAATTTTCTAAGAAAGCTTCTTCCTAGTTTTCATCTGTGGATATTTCCTTTGTCTCCGTAAGCTTCATTGCGCTATGAAGTATCTAATTGCAGATTTCCAGAAAACTTAGTTAGCAAACTGATCACTGAAGAGAAACGTTTAACTCTGTGAGTTGCATTCACACATGGCAATGCAGTTTCTCAGAAAGCTTCTCTTTAGTTATTATGGGAGGATATTTCCTTTTTCACCATAGCCCTCCATGAGCTCCCAAATATACATTTGCAGAATCCACGACAACAGTGTTAGCAAACTGTTGCAAGAAGGGAAGGGTGGAACTCTGTGTGATGAAGCCGAAAATCAGAAAGGAATCTCTCAGAAAGCTTCTCTCTAGTTATTATGTGAGGATATTTCCTTTTTCACCATGGGCCCCCATGGGCTCCCAAATATCATTTTACAGGTTCCACGAAAAGAGTGTTAGCAAACTGCTTCCTGAAGTCTAAGGTATAAGTCTGTGAGATGAACTCACAGATCAGAAAGAAGTTTCTCAGAAAGCTTCTTTCACGTTTGAACGGATGAAATTTCCCTTATCAGCGTAGGCCTCAATGCGATCCAAAGGACCCGTTCTCAGATTCCTCAAAGACAGTGTCATGGACTGCTCCACGAAACATAAGTATAACTCTGTGAGATGAATTCACACATCACCAAGAAGTTTCTACGATAGCTTCTTTCTAGTTTTCATCGCTGGATATTTCCTTTGTCACCGTAAGTTTCATTGCGCTATGAAGTATCTAATTGCAGATTTCCAGAAAACTGTGTTAAGAAACTGATCACTGAAGAGAAACGTTTAACTCTGTGAATTGCGTTCACACATGGCAATGCAGTTTCTCAGAAAGCTTCTCTTTAGGTATTATGGGAGGATATTTCCTTTTTCACCTTAGCCCTCATTGAGCTCCCAAATATACCTTTGCCGATTCCACGACAAAGTGTTAGCAAACTGTTCCAAGAAGGAAGGTGGAACTCTGTCTGCTGAAATCACACATCAGAAAGCAGTCTCTCAGAAAGCTTTTCTCTACTTTTTATCTGAGGCTATTTCCTTTTTCACAATGGGCTCCAATGGACTCCCAAATATCCCTTTGCAGATTCCACGAAAAGTGAGGTAGCAAACTGCTTCATGAGGCCTAAGTTGTAACTCTGTGAGATGAATTCACAGATCACAAAGAAGTTTCTCAGTAAGCTTCTTTTTCATTTTTATTGGAGGATATTTCCATTGGCCCCATTGTTTTCAAAGGGATCCGGAATATCTGTTCTCAGATTCCACTCAAATAGGGCTAGGCCACGGCCCCACGAAATACAGCTGTAACTTAGTGACTTGAATTCACATCACAAAGCGGTTTCTCAGAAAGCTTCTTTCTTTAGTAAGACGAGGTTATTTCTGGTCTCGGAGCGCCACCGTGTGTCCTATTGCAGATTCTGCGGAAACTCTGCTAGCAAGCTTCTCAGTCAAAACAATGATGGACATCTGTGGGCTGAATTCATCCACAACAAAGAAGATTCTGAGAAGGCTTCTCTGCAGGTTTCTCTGAGGATAGTTCCTTATTTACCATGTGATTCAACGATATCCAAGACATCACATCTGAGATTCCTCAAAATGAGTGCTAGGAAACTCCCCGGAGAAAGGGTGATGTAACACTGTGAAATGAATTCACATATCACAAAGGAGTTTCCCAGAAAGCTTGATTCCGCTTTTTCTTGGAGGATATTTCTTTTCTCCTTCTATTCTTCAAAGCCATCAGAAATATCACTTCTCGGAATCCACGGAAAGCGTCCTAAGAAACGGCTCCAAAAAACACTAGCGTACCTCTGTGAGATGAAGTCACACATCAGAAGCAATCTCTCAGAAAACTTCTCTCTAGCTATTATGTGAGGATATTTCCTTTTTCACCATGGGCCCCTATGGGCTCCCAAATATCACTTTACAGATTCCACGAAAAGAGTGTTAGCAAACTGCTTCCTGAAGTCTAAGTTATAAGTCTGTGAGATGAACTGACAGATCAGAAAGACGTTTCTCAGTAAGCTTCTTTCACGTTTTGAACGGATGAAATTTCCTTTATCAGCGTAGGCCTCAATGCGATCCAAGGAAGCCGTTCTCAGATTCCTCAAAGACAGTGTTAATGGACTGCTCCAAGAAACATAAGTGTAACTCTGCGAGATGAATTCACACAGCACCAAGAAGTTTCTAAGAAAGCTTCTTTCTAGTTTTCATCTGTGGATATTTCCTTTGTCACCGTAATGTTCATTACGCTTTGAAGTATATAATTGCAGATATCCAAAAAACTGTGTAAACAAACTGATCACTGAGGAGAAACCTGTAACTCTGTGAGTTGCATTCACAGATGGCAATGCAGTTTCTCAGAAAGCTTCTCTTTAGCTATTATGTGAGGATATTTCCTTTTTCACCATAGCCCTCAAAGAGCTCCCAATATACCTTTGCAGAATCCACGACAACAGTGTTAGCAAACAGTTCCAAGAAGGGAAGGGTGGAACTCTGTGTGAAGAAGTCACACATCAGAAAGCAATCTCTCATAAAAGCTTCTCTCTAGTTATTATGTTAGGATATTTCCTTTTTCACCATGGGCCACTATGGGCTCCATATATCAGTTTTCCAGAATCCATGAAAAGAGTGTTTGCAAACTGCTTCCTGAAGTCTAAGTTATATGTCTGTGAGATGCACTCACAGATCAGCAAGAAGTTTCTCAGAAAGCTTCTTTCACGTTTTGAACGGATGAAATTTCTTTATCAGCGTAGACCTCAATGCGATCCCAAGAAGCCGTTCTCAGATTCCTCAAAAACAGTGTTATATGGACTGCTCCACGAAACATAAGTGTAACTCTGTGAGATGAATTCACACACATCACCAGAAAATTTCTCAGGAAGCTTCTTTCTAGTTATTGTCTGAGGATATTTCCTTTGTCACCGTAATGTTCATTGTGCTATGAAGCATCTAAATCCAGATTTCCAGAAAACTGTGTTAACAACTGATCACTAAAGAGAAACCTGTAACTCTGAGAGTTGCATTCACACATGGCAATGCAGCTTCTCAGAAAACTTCCTTAGTTATTATGTGAGGATATTTCCTTTTTCACCATAGCCCTCAATGAGCTCCCCAAATATACCTTTTCAGAATCCACGACAACAGTGTTAGCAAACTGTTCCAGAAGGGAAGGGTGGAACTCTGTGTGATGAAGTCACACATCAGAAAGCAATCTCTCAGAAAGCTCTCTGTAGTTATTATGTGAGGATATTTCCTTTTTCACCGTGGGCCCCTATGGGCTCCCAAATCACTTTCCAGAATCCCCACGAAAAGAGTGTTCCGAAACTCCTTCCTGAAGTCTAAGTTATACGTCTGTGAGACTGAACTCACAGATCAGAAGAAGTTTCTCAGACAGCTTCTTTCACGTTTTGAACGGATGAAATTTCCATTATCAGCGTAGGCCTCAATGCGATCCAAGGAAGCCCTTCTCAGCTTCCTCCAAAAGAGTGTTAATGAACTGCTCCACGAAACATAAGTGTAACGCTGTGAGATGAATTCACTCATCACCAAGAAACTTCTAAGACAAGCTTCTTCTAGTTTTCAATCTGTGGATATTTCCTTTATCTCTGTAAGCTATATTGCGCTAAGAGCTATCCCATTGCAGATTTCCTCCAGAATACTTTGTTAGCAAACTGATCACTGAAGAGAAACGTGTAACTATGTGAGTTGCATTCACTCATGGCAATGCAGTTTCTCAGAAGCTTCTTTCCATTTTTGATCTGAGGATATTCCCTTTTTCACCATAGCCCTAAATTTGCTCCCAAATATACCTTCGCAGAAACCACGACAACAGTGTTTAGCAAACTGTTCCAAGAAGGGACGGTTGGAACTCTGTGTGATGAAGTCACACATCAGAAAGCAAACTCTCAGAAAGCTTCTCTCTCGTTATTATATGAGAATATTTCCTTTTTCACCATGGGCCCTAAGGGCTCCCAAATATCACTTTCCAGAATCCATGAAAGAGTTTTCGCAAACGCTTCCTGAAGTCTAAGTCATACGTCTGTGAGATGATCTCACAGATCAGAAACAAGTTTCTCAGAAAGCTTCTTTCACGTTTTGAACGGATGAATTTTCCTTTATCAGCGTAGCCTCAATGCGATGCCAGGAAGCCCTTCTCAGGTTCCTCAAAGACATTGTTATTGGACTGCTCCACGAAACATAAGTGTAACTCTCTGAGATGAATTCACACATCACCAAGAAGTTTCTAAGAAAGCTTCTTTCTAGTTTTCATCTGTGGATATTTCCTTTGTCACCGTAAGCTTCATTGCGCTAAGAGGTATCCCATTGCAGATTTCCAGAAAACTGTGTTAGGAAACTGAGCACTGAAGACAAACTTGTAACTCTGTGAGTTGCATTCACACATCGAAATGCAGTTTCCCAGAAGGCTTCTTTCCAGTTTGATCTGATGATATTTCCTTTTTCACCATGTCTCTCAGTGAGTTCCCAATTATCACTTTGCAGAACTCAAGATAACAGAGTTAGCAAACTGTTCCAAGAAGGGAAGGGTGGAACTCTGTGTGATGAAGTCACACAAGAAAGCAACCTTCAGAAAGCTTCTCTCTAGTTATTATGAGGATATTTCCTTTTTCAACATTGTCCCCTAAGGGTCCCAAATATCACATGGCAGATTCCACGAAAAGAGTGTTAGCAAACTGCTTCCTGAGAACTAAGCTGTAACTCTGTGAGAGGAATTCACAGAACACAAAGAAGTTTCTCAGAAAGCTTCTTTCACGTTTTGAACTGATGATATTTCCTTTATCAGCGTAGGCCTCAATGCGATCCAAAGAAGTCCTTCTCAGGTTCCTCAAAGACAGTGTTAATGGACTGCTGCATGAAACGACGTGTAATTCTGTGAGATGAATTCACACAGCACCAAGAAGTTTCTAAGAAAGCTTCTTTC